>NC_056617.1:3105779-3225779 GCF_018340385.1 Cyprinus carpio | reverse complement strand
TCTTGTTAAAGAGTACTTGTCTATATAAAGAATTTTCTCAGCAGTTTTCTTTACAGTTGACACCATACATCATTTAATTAAATATTCATCAATTTATATATATATATACATATATACATACATATATTTTTATTTATACGTATATATAATAATAACTTTTATTATTATTTAAAAAATTAAAAACTGTTTTCTATGTGAATAGATCTTAAATTGTAATTTATTATTTTCAGCATCATTACTCCAGTCTTCAGTGTCACATGATCTTCAGAAATCATTCTAATATGCTGATATGCTGCTCAAGAAACATTTCTGATTAAAGTGAAAGTGACGTGACATACAGCCAAGTATGATGACCAATACTCAGAATTTGTGCTCTGCATTGAACCCATCCAAAGTGCACACACACACCGTGAACACACACCCAGAGCAGTGAGCAGCCATTTATACTGCAGCCCCGGGGAGCAGTTGGGGGTTCAGTGTCTTGCTCAAGGGCACCTCAGTCGTGGTATTGCCGGCCTGAGGCTCGAACCCACAACCTTAGAGTTAGGAGTCAAACTCTCTAACCACTAGGCCACGACTTCCCCAACTACTTTTTTCCCCCAATTATTTTCAGTGTTGTGCATTGTGCATAGAATAAATGTTAAAATGTTCAAAAGAACAACATTTATTTGAAATAGAAATCTTTTGTAACAAATTAAAAATTGATACAAGACAGTTCCTTAAAGACATCATCCACCAGGAAATTACATCATTTTGGAGGGAAAATGACAAAAGTACAAGACCAAACATTAGTAAACCAAACAAACACCTTTCTTTGAAATGTTTTGTTTGGAAAGTGTGTTAGCGTTGTGTCACTTTACTTTACACTTTAATCCAATTATATTCATATATTTATAAGTGTGAAGTGGAGTGTCCGGACAGTTTTTGGGGCCGCTGCAGCTCACCGGGCTCCTGGTTGGAGGAATATGACGCTGCCATGGTGACGGCCAACATAACATGAGCTGCTGATGCTTAACAGTGAGAAACACTCTGCGGTGTGTGTGTGTGTGTGTGTGTGAGAAGCTGCAACAGAAGGAAATGAGGAATGAGACCACAGACCCCCTTAAACCAGGCAGTGGGGTGGTCTGTCTGGAATCTCTCTTACACACACACACTTACACAATCTCTGACTGCATTCTTAGACAAACCTCGGCAAGTGATTATGTTAGCAATTAAATCTTGAATCAGACTGAAAGACAGTGGGAAACACACACACACACACACACACACACACACACACACACACACACACACACACACACACACACCTTTAATTTCTTGCTTTAAAGCTGAAGTGTGTAATTTTAGTCCCATAATATAAGCTTAACCAACAATCTTCCCATCCGTCATTGGTCAGTCAAACAGTTAGCCACGCCCCCAAACTCACACCATTGGTTGAGTCAGCGTTGCTGTGACGGGCTGGTCATGATTCTGAAACAAACAGATCAATGATGTCTTACACTTTTTGGTTTATTGAAGTCATTTCAACATCTAGATAGAATATCACACATTTAATCATTAATTGACATGAAACTCATGAATGTTCACACTCACGCCATTAAGAACCAAAAAGGATAATACAAACATTTTGTTTTTTTTACAGGAAAGTAGATGTATGTACATACATACTTTATATGTTTGTTAAAAAGTGGATAAAGTGTATAAAGAGCTTTTGACCCTATTCTGCTACTGAGATGTCATATTTGGGTCAGTATTGAGTGGTTATTCAGATTATTTCAATGCAAGCACACACTCTCGAGGTGACATGTGTTTCTCTCAGACATCAGTTCTCACTAATACTGCACTGTGTGTTCAAGATTTCACACTTTCTTATTTAGTTTGGCCTTCACACGCTGTTCAGCAAGTGAGAGCCAGATAGATTCAATCTGGTGACCTGCACAGCGGTTCATGTATTCACAGCGCAAGGTGAGAAAATCAAAAAATCCTTTCACGATTCTCTGATGTGAGCTGTGATTTTATATGAGTCGACTTATGCAAACACTTTACAGTGAATTTATTTCACAAAATATCTGACTAGAATCTAACATTTGCAACATGTATGTGACTCGAAGAGATGAAAAATGAAGTCATTTACTCACTCTCATGTCACTCCAAACCCATTTTCTTGTTCTGTGGAACACAAAGATGTTAAATAAAATGTCCATGCTGCTCTTTTCAAAATAATGGCAGTGAATAAAGAGGGAGCAGTTCATATATAAAATGATTGATTTGAGTGAACTGACACTTTCAGATGAGAACAAAACATGAGCTGAATAATGACACTTTCATAGCTGATGAACTTTGCAACATCGACACAGTTATTGAAATGAACTGAATCAACACTGAACAGAACCGAACTGAATAAAGACACTTTTGTCTTCTGTGGAGCTGCTTTACTGCTAAAATTGTTGATTTTTGCAAGATTCACAATTAATTTCCTGTTTATTACTGTGAAGCAACTTTGAAATCTCTACTAAAGTGCTGCACTACAAAAATAGATAAATAAATAAATAACAATAATTAACAAAATAACAATATTTAAAATAATAATAATAACAATAATAATAATCTTGTCTTGAAACCTTGAATCTTTAAACATTCTTAAATCAAGACACATTTATTAATGAATGAATGAACGAAAATGAATAAACAAACAAACAAACAAATAAATAAATAAATAAAATTTAGTCTTGGATATTAAGATGTTTTGTTTTTTGTAAAAAATAAAAAACGATTTTATTTGTTACTTTATATGTGTAGCGCTTGTCACAATATTCAATGCTTCAAGGCATCTTTACAGAAAACAGTTATTTTAATGTTACAGCGAGTAATTGAGTTTAGACTTGATACAAAAAATAAAAAATCTGCAAGTGTGGTAAACTCAAATTCAAATGGAAACAGAGATTATTTTTCTCACCAGATATTTTTCTTGTTTATGCATAAACTCAATTAATTTTGATACATTTTTCAGAAAATAATATTTCTCACCTTATTTCATTTTCTTCTCAAGTAAATGTATTGTTATTTAAGAATGTTCAGATATTTGTACTGAATTACTGAGTAAGAAAATCATTTTTCAGTGTATACATAAAGTAAAAATTAATTGACTTAAATTTAGTCATTTTAGGTCAGAAAAATCAGAAAAATACATTCTGCATTTAACAGGCTATTGAAAGCATTTAACCAATGGGAGGAATTCAGAGGAATTTCAGGATCACACACACACACACTCACTGTAGGGGACTGAAAGGATTGTTCTGCCAGAGATGAGAGTGGAAGACTTTGCCCACGCCAGCAGTGTCAGCCAGAATATCACAGAGGGAGAGAGAGAGAGAGAGAGAGAGAGAGAGAGAGACTGTATGAAAAGAGAACGAGGATGTGCATGTCAAAAGAGGAGAGCTAGTGATTAGTTGTGTGTGTGTGATGAATGCGTCTTTGTCTGGCTCACGTGGCGGGGCAGATTCGCTCGACCCGCGTGACCCCTGACCCTCAGCGGTGGGGCAACACTTGACCGCAGGAGACAATGCAGAAGAGCTGCGTTTAGCAGATGGAGAGAGAGAGAGAGAGAGAGATGAATTATCGTATCAGTTACATCTAACATCATATCACTGTCGTCTCACTGTCAATCAGAACTGAGCCAAAATACATCAGTTAATCAACAGAGGAATCAATAGCATGATCACAAGCACTGTATACAGTAAACAGGCTGTCAGTGATTTACTGTATTTCATTACAATGCCCTTCTGACAGGGGAAATCACCAACCCAATTTACAAAATTAATGAAATAATAACTACACAATTACTTCCATTTTTATGCTTCTGTCAAAAAAAATGTTGTACTGTTAAACTTTGTATTCATCACAGAATGCTGAAAAAAATTCATTATGGTTTCAAAAATAAATAAAATAATAATAATAATTTCAACATTGACAATAATCAGAAATGTTTCTTGAGCATCAAATCAGTATATTAAAATGATTTTTGAAGGATCATGAGACACTGAAGACTGGAATAATGATGCTGAAAATACAGCTTCGATCACAGAAATAAATTAAATTCTACAACATAGTCACGTTGAAAATGTCTATTTTAAATTGTAATAATATTTCACAATTTTCTGTTTTAATGTTTTGATCAAATAAATGCAGCCTTGATGAGCAGAAAAGGCTTCTTTTAAAAACA
The DNA here is from genome assembly GCF_018340385.1 of Cyprinus carpio. Lineage (NCBI taxonomy): Eukaryota > Metazoa > Chordata > Actinopteri > Cypriniformes > Cyprinidae > Cyprinus > Cyprinus carpio. The sequence goes on along the minus strand of NC_056617.1, from coordinate 3,221,557 downwards.
TTTAAAAAATACAGACCCCAAATGCGATGTCATCGTAATAAAGATGCATTATAAAAGCAATAAACCATGAAAGGCTATCCATTACTGTGATTTTACCACGATTATAGTACTGTAGTTTGTGTTCCTGTTTTGAGTTGTAAGGTGCTCGGAGCCTGAATCCCCTTAAAACATCACTGGTAAAATCACTGCTTAACACCAATAAATGTATTTATCATAAATATTGATAATTTAATTATTTTAAATTATGATTATAATATTTTTTAAATTATTCTAATAATTTCAAATTATTTTTACATATTATTTTATTACAAATTTGACTGCAGAATGCAGTGATTAACCAATCAGCATCAAGTATCCCAGAGAGGTGAATAATAATAACAGCACAGAACTGTTTGAGCTGTATTTGGTATTTCTCTCTGTCAGACCGTCAGAAACTGAGTATGTTTATATGACCAGAACTGATCCTGAAGAAATACAATAATGTCTGGTAGCTGACAAAGAGACAGAGAGAGAGAGATGATAATAGTGACCACATAAAGGAATGCTGTGGGTGAGCGGACGGAGAAATGAAATATCTGCTCATGTAAACGCTCCGTTCTACATCTGTCTGTCTGTTCCAGTGGTGATGGTGTCAGTCCTCAGCCTGTTTGTGTCTCTGTTCTCAGTAGTCTATTGTGTCGAGAAACAGACGCGCATCCTTGGTGCTCGGGCTCCAGCGCTGCTGGATAGGAGAGACAGAGAGGAGGTTCTGGCTCCAGTCAGCCTTCATTCACAATCACACACACACACACACACACACACACACAACAGTCCGCGCCACTCAAGTATTCAGACAGATCCAAATGCCGCTTATCCAATCAGATTTCAGAGCAGGAAATGTTTGTTTTATGAAGTATGTTTTGGAACACAGACTGCATCCCACAATGCAATGCGATTAAATCGTCCTCTTGTGTGATCCATGAGCTAGAAGTATTTCTGACTGAAATCCAAAACATTCAGTGAAAATAATAGCAATAATAATAGCATGTAACAATGAACGTTTCAAAAAAGTTGCTTGCAACATCGCTTTCCACATATCATCATCATCATCATGTATGTTTAATTAAGAAAGTGGTTTAAATTTTTTAATCTCAGATTTAAAAACTTGAGTTTTATAATCATCATGAACATCATCAATAAATAAAAATTAATACAAAAGAAAAAAAATGTAAAATAAAATATTTGAAATATTTTTAATTAATCTTTAAAAACGTTAACAACCATTATTATTCTTATTCTTATTCTAATGTCAAATATTAATAATAAAATAAAATGTTTAGTAATACCTAATAATAATATTTTATTAATATAAAACAAATATAAACATAAAATAATGACTTTTAATATATTAACAATTAACAATTAACAATTATATTAATATATTAACAAAGGGAATTTAATTATATTATAAATGAAATAATTTAATAATAATATAATTTAATAATAAAATAATAATAAAAACTTGAAGTTTTTAAAGTTGGTTATATTTTTTTTACAAAAAAATATTCATTAATATTTATATTATGAATATTTATTTTTTATTTATTTTAATATAAAATAAAATAAAAATACTTAAAGTATTTAAATCTAAGATAATAATTTAAAGCCACTTGCTGATTTAAACAACAAAAATGTGGCAAACTACTGTTTTGTTTTGTAAATTTAAATTTTCACATAGTAGAAAGTAGTAGAAAAACTGTCATACAGTTTATATTGTGTGAATCTGTGATGAGCGGCATTTTGAAAGGGTGAAAAATACTTTGAGACAGTTTAAGTTAAAGTGATGTTGAAGGCTGATGCTGTTTTCTCATCTCAGTCTGTCAGACAGAACACACACACACACACACACACACACACACTGAGTGGGAAATGCGAACAGCGGCATGCTGACAGCGCTCACTGTCACACTGTTTCTAGGAGACAGGAAGCTGTTATTCACAGCATGTCAATTCATGCGGTCGTGCTCCCGCCCGCATCATATTCACATGGCATGAGTGTGTGTGTGAAGGAGCCAGACAGAAATGATGAAATGCTCTTTGTCATTCAAGATTTTTTTCCACCGATTATCATTTCATCTATAATTGAGAGCTAATTAAAGTTAAATAGATGAGAAACTATTTGAAAAAAAAAAAAAAGAATTCAATGGTTCACTACACGAGAGTTTGACTTGCATGTGTAAAACTCTGGCACTGTTCACTCACCCCCAATGTCTTTGTTTTCTGGAGATGTTTAGCAGGATGTTCATGCAGCTCTTTTCCATGCAATAGTGACCAGCATCCGCTAAACTCCTTAACAAACAGAAAACTCCATAAACTTCAGATACACACTGAAATTTAAGTTGTAATTTGCTGAAAAGGTCAAAAGAATTGGGCTAAACAGTATTTAACGAAATACTTATTTCACTACAAAAAGAGAACGCATAAAAAAACCATACAGGGACTTCAAAACAAGCAAAAAATTTAATAAAATAAATAATTCTATAAAAAAACCTAAACGAAAATTTGCCTCAGCCACTTAATTAAATAAGCTTAACTTAAAGTAATACATTTATTAAACTTAAAACTGAAATAAACAAAAGCACATAAGAAAATTACTGAATCACAAATTAAAATATAAATTGAAAATAAATATAAATTTCAAAGTTCAAAAATTTCTAAATTCAAAGTATTAATAGATACACTACCATTAAATAAATAAATAAATAATACTAAAAGAACACTGATCCATCTTTCAGAGTAAATAACTTCTCTGACATGATGAGTATACAGAGTATTTTGTCATTTTCACAGCCTCTCTCTGCGGGTTTCTCTCTTTTTGTCTCCTGAAGAATGTGTGAGACAGACAAGAATATATTTTAGCAGTCTGTTTGTGAGAAACACAGTCTGTTAGTGAGGTGTGAAATCCCCGGTGAATTCACAGAAACAGCAGTAGCATTCGGGTGAAACATGTTTATTCATTCAGGAATATTCTCAATTAACGTCAAAATAAAGAAAAATTTATCTGTGCAAATCTGACCACCATGAGCATTGCTAGGGCGTTGCTATTTAGTTGCCAGGGTGTTCTGGATGGCATCCAGGGCGTATCTAGGTCTTTTCTTATGGTTTCGCCATTGCCTAGGGTGCTCTGTATGGTTTCCATGATCTTCAGGGTGTTGCTATGCAATTGTTAGGTGTTTCCTTATGGTGCTGTGCATTGCAAGGGTGTTGCTATGCAGTTGCCAGGGTCTCTCTCTCTCTCCTAAACACACACAGTATCCAGGGCATTGCCATGCATTTAGGTGTTTTCTTATGGTTCTGTGCGTTAAAAGGGCATTGCTATGCAATTGCTAGGTTGTTGCGATGCAGTTGCTAGGTATGTTCTTGTGGTGCTGTGCATTCTGGATGGTTCCCATGGTGTTGCTATGCAATTGCTATGTGTTTTCTTATAGTGCTGTCCATTGCTAGGGTGTTCTGGGTGGTTTCCAGGGCATTGCTATAGAGTTTCTATGGTGTTTTATCAAAATATTGCTTCTCGAGTAAATGTATCTTCATTAAAGAATTTTGAAATGTTTGTACTGGAAAACATTAGAAAATAGTTTAACATGCAAATCAGTGTGCTGTGCATCACAGTTTGTTGAACCTGTTATGGTCCAGCAGGTGAAAATGGTGCGTCTAATAATCAATGCACACACTGAATGCTCACTAACACTTAACATGAGCAACAGTAAACCTTATTCTTGACTTAGCAAACATCTCTAATTACTGTCGTCTGGTAGCAAATCTCCACTTATGATTTGTAAGCTAATAATGTCACTTATTTTGCCCTAAATCCTGATAAAATCCACCATCAAAGACTCAAAACTAGGAAAGAAACCACACTGACGGCGGAGGCAAATAATCCTGCCGTTCACACAAACACACACCTGTGTATGCAATAACTGACGGCCGGCCAAATCAAACCTGCTCACGAACAACGGGGTTCGTTGTAGAGCAGATCATGTGACCGTGGTGTTGGGTTCAAACTTTCATGTGGAGCTGCTTTAAACATGCGCGCAAACACACACGTTCACTCATCGAGACGCATGCCACCTTGCAAATCAATGAGCTGTGTGTGTGTATGTGTGTGTGTGTGTAGCTGGAGATGTTTTGAGAACCTCCTGACCGGCATGAAAACTCAAGCGCTCTGCTGAAGGGACACGGCTGCCATTTCATCAGTGTAAATGAGAGCTCGGGTCAGCCAGCAGAGAACTCGAAGAAATATTCTAATGCTAGTGTAGCTATAAGAGCTGTGCAGGTAACCATCACTCCCCTGACCTCAAGAGGGACTGACAAAATAGACACTGTTACTGAGTTTAGGCTATGTTCACACTAGTGCACTTTCTTTTTAAAATGCCTAACTTTTGCTACAGTTACGCCTGCCGTGTACACTACTCTGGCTTTTTTCGACCCTCAAAAACGAAGACTTTTGAAAACCGTGTTTTTTTTTGAAAACACTGGGGTTGCGTTTCAGTGTAAACGGACCAAAACTGAGACTTTTACGTTTACGAGTCGAAATCGGATCACACTGCATCCTTAAAAGGGTGAATCGCATCACATTGCATCAGCAGCTGCTTCATATGTATCTTTAATGTATCATCTAATGTGCCTCATCATCTAGCTGCTGCGGAATAGAACCCATGACCTATAGTGAGCCACAGTAAATTTAAACTTACAACAAAAAACACACCTCAGTTCCTGTGTTCCTTGGGAATAGAACCCATGACCTATAGTGAGCTATAGGAATTTTAAATGTTCGTTCACCCACTGTGTATTTACTCTGACAACAGAAAACACACCTCAGGTTGAAGTTGGAGAGACGAGATGAGAACGACACGCTGCTGCTGCTGTCACTGTCGAGCGTAGCAGGGGTCAAACTGTCAGCCTGTCACCAGAGTTCACGTTGCATAGCAACAGGGGCACACTCCCAGGATAGTTTTGCTGTGACAGTTGCTAGACAGGAGCAGGAGCTTAGCAACAAAGACATCAGGTGCTACTGCCTGCTGCTCATGAGCTGACTCCTAAAACCAACACTGCCACACAACACCCACAGACGGAGTGTGTGTGTGTGTGTGACTAACACAATGCTGCAGAGACAAACATAATAATATATTCTCCTGCAGAGGAAAAATGGACAGATGGACGGCCGGACAGACAGACAGACAGACGGACAGACAGACAGATAGATAGATAGATAAAGATACAGACAGACAGACAGACAGACAGATAAAAAGATATAAAAAAAAAATATATACAAAGATAGATAGCAAAAAAAACATACACACAAATTCAAAATCAAAACAACATTAAGCAAAGCAATTTAGATTTTTTGGGTGAACTAGAAACATGTTTCTCAGTGTTTCTCTATCCAGATATCAGAGCGCTCAGATTAACCCCTACAGCAAACGCTGTCACGCGAGTCTTCCCTCTGCAGGCAGAAGAAAGAAGACTCTTTGAGTTCCTCACGGCTGAAGAACGCTCCAGCGCCTCCTCTGTGCTCCGCGTGGACGGCCTGTTGGTGTTGGCAGGCAGGGCAGGGAGGATTTGGAAGCGGATCAGGCCCGTATCGAAAACAAGAGAGGTTTGGGTTCTCAAAAAAGAAGACGAAACCGAGAAAAACAGGACGAGGGGCTCAAAAGAGAAGATGAAAGCGGGAAAAACAGAGCAGAAGAGAGAGGGATTGAACAAGAGAGAGAGAGAATTCCAGGCTCCAACAGCAATACATTATGTGGCAGAAAAACAGAACCATTAAACAGTTCATTCAGGAAGTGAACAGGTCATGACATCATTTCCTCGCTGGCAGGGGCAGGATGTGGCCCGATAGTTGTACAGTTCCTCCAGAGAGAGTGAAATATAAACGACAAATGGCTGTAATATAGAACATATCTGAGTTGCATATTTGAACACTGAGTATTAAAGGAAAAGTTCACCCAAAAATGAAAATTCACTGAAAACATACTCACCCTCAGGTCATCAGATTCGGAGAAATGTAGCATTGCATCACTTGCTCACTAATGGATGCTCTGCAGTGAATGGGTGCCGTCAGAATGAGAGTATAAACAGCTGATAAAAACATCACAATAATCCACAAGTAATCCACACCACTCCAGTCCAGAAATTAAAGTCTTGAAAAGCCAAAAGCTGTGTTTGTAAGAAACAAATCCATCACTAAGACATTTTTAAATTCAAACCATCAATTTTAGCCAAAATACCAAGTCCATAATCCATAATAATGCTTCCTCCGGTAAAAAAGTCATCTGGTCTGAATCAGGAGAGAAATCTGCACAGATCAAGCACAAGACAAAACAGTCCAAAACAGCTCTAAACAAATATGAAGGTGGATTTTGATGTGCGAGACAACAGGAGATGGACTTTTCACTGGAGGAAGTGTTATTATAGATAGACGACTCACGTTTTAGCTGAAAGAAACAGTTTGAAGTCAAAACAACTTGATGGATTTGTTTCTTACAAACGAACAGCTTTTGGCTTCTCCAGATGTTAACTGATGGACTGGAGTGGTGTGGATTACTTGTGGATTATTGTGATGTTTTTATCAGCTGTTTGGACTCTCATTCTGACGGCACCCATTCACTGTGACAGTAGGGCATCCATTGCTGAGTAAGTGATGCAATGCTACATTTCTCCAAATCTGATGAAGAAACAAACTCATCCACATCTTGGACAGCACAATTTCACCCATCTCATGCACTGGCCGTCATGCAAACAATGCCACATGACCGTGTCTCACACACACACACACACACACACACACACACACACACACACACACTTTCTCTCTGCAGGTAGCTGATCTCTGTCCTCCTGCACAGCTGTCAGATCGCTGCGCTTGAATCTGTGTGGCAGCTGCAGCAAGCGTCCAACTGTGTGTGTGTGTGTGTGTGTTGAGCCAAATGCTCCTTTGTCATCTACAAACAATAGAAACAATCGGGCGACACACTCACCCCGGACATGGCAATTAATCACACAGAATGGGGGTGCTATGGAGATTAAGATGATGAAGGGGTGTAGAAGAAAACAAAAGGGCTGCTAGATGTTAATTCAGACATAGATACAGCTCATTACAGTGCTTTATCTGCTTCTGACAGTATTTATGAATATTTTGAATAAGCTTTTATTTGTATATTTTTGAATATACAAATTTCTAATTTCAATTATTATTAATAGTAATTGCATGAATAGGATGTTCAAGAGGAGTCTGGATGGTGTACTATTTTTAGTGGAATTTCATGAATAAGTCTGGATGGTGTACTATTTTTATTGAAAAATCGGATGGTGTACTATTTTTAGTGGAATTTCAAAGTGTGCATTCATGCGTTTTGAGGTAACATTACCCACAGTCCTTTGCACAACCAGGTTTGATGAATTTAAATGTATTTATTTAAATATTTTAAACCCAGACACCCCCAGAAAAGGCAATTATCAGAACATATTTAGTAGATAAATTTGTTAGTTGTGATGGGAAACACAGGGCCAACAAAACACAAAAAAACGTGTTGTTATTGTTAACTAAAATTTAAAATTATTAAAAAAATCATGAAATTATTTTAAGCAGCAGAAATCTTCTAAAAACTGTAAAAACTGTCAAAAGCACATACAATGAGCATAATTTAAATTAAAATGAAAACCAAGCAAATAAAATCTCATTCAAAATATGAATAGATACTATATTCATATATAAATCATAATAACATAACACTTGAAGTTCTTCATTCTGCACAAAAGGAAGAAAAATGAATAGCAAACATGACTCTGTGCAATAATCATCAAAGAAAAGGACAAACACTTCATGTTACACCCCTTCTCAGTTTATTTTCAGTTGCATAAAAAACAAAACAATCGCTGACATCTTTGAATGAACCCAGATCTACAGTTTGGTCAGCTGACAAGGTTGCCACATCTGCTTTGCATGTCAATAAGATGCAAATGAAGATGATCAGCACTGAATAGTCTGGTGGGTCGCAACACTGAAGAAGTCAAAGGTCACATGATGCCTGCTGCTTGGATGGGGCGGAGCTTAAAACCAACCCTGATGATGCTGAGAGCAAATCAAAGGAAACTCTAAAATACAAAAACAACTGAAATCATGTTTGAAAGACAAACACACACTCACCGAGCATCAGCTAATCAGTATGCATGTATAAATCACTCTATGAGGGGAAATCTGACCCAAAAAAAATCTAAAGAAAAAATTGCTAAATCATATTTTGCATGAAGAAAACTTCAATTTACTTCATGAAAAATATTTAAATATTTTTTTCCTTTAAAATTTAGGGTGAAATATGAACCAGATTCAACCCTCATGTGTGCGTTTGTCTTTATTTGTGGATTCTTGATGCAAGACAGAAAATACACAAACCCCAAATCCGGCCAACCCCCCCAAAGGAGATTTTAAAATTGGGGCCTTTTTACCCTAAATAGGCCCCTTTTTTTTAAAAAAAAACAAAACTCCCCTGCAACCAAATAATACATTTGTTGCGTTAAACAAGAAGGGGCAATTTTCTTTTTTGTGAAAGGGGAAAGTCATAAAATTAAGCCTTTTTTTTTTTTACCAGTCGAAACCCCCCAAACCCACTTTTTTTGGGGGGACCCTTTTCCCCAAAGTAAAGGGGGGGGATATCTTTTTCAAAAGTGGGGGGGGCTTTTAAAAATCACTAAAAAAAAAAAATCGGTTAAAGGGTTTTTGGGGGGGGGCAATGCTTTTGTGGGGGATAAAAAGTAAAAATTTTTCCCAAAGTGGGTATGAAATTTTTTTTGTTTTTTGGTGGTTTGTTGTGGTGGGGTGGGATTTTTTATCCCAAACGGTGGAAAACAGGGGGTGGTAACCCTATAACTGGGGGGTTTATTGGATTTGTGTTGTTTTTTTTTGAAAAACTTCGCTAAGTTCCCCCCCCCCCCCTTTTGGGGGTTTTTTTTTTAAAGGTTTTGTGCATTTATAGTTTTGTTTGGTTTTTTTTGGTTTCCCTTTTTTTTTGTTTTTTTTTTTGTTTTTTTTTCCCCCTTTTTTTGAAACTGTTTTAATAAAATTTTTGGTTGGGGGTGCAAATTTTTGTTGTTTTTTTTTTTTGTAAGGATTTTTGTTTAAATTTGGTTTTTTTTTTATATTTTCCCCCATTGGGTTTTTTTTGTTTTCAAAAGAAAAATGCCCATGTTCCCCCCCCACTGCTAGTAAATAAAACTTATTGGTTGCTCTTTTGTTTTGTTTTTAATGGCCTTTTTTTTTTTTGTTTTTTTTTTTAAAGTTTTTTTTTTTTTGTTTTTTTTTTTAAATTGGGTGTATCCTTTTTTAGTTGTTATTTTTTAAATTTTGGTTTTCTTATTGTCCAATTAACATTTAAAACCGTATTTCTCGTAAAAAAATTAAAATCGATTTCAATTTTTTGTGTTGGGCTGGACAAATTCCCAAAAAAAAATGGAAAAATTTTTTTTGGTGTTTTTTTTTGTTGCGTTTTTGGGTTGTTTTTTTTTTTTTTTGTTTTGGTTCCCCCGGTGGGGTGTAAAAATAGCACGCACCCAAATGCCAACAATGTTGTTTGGCAAGGGGAACTTTTTTACTTTGTTTGTTTTTTTTTTTTTTTTTTGTTTGTGGCTTTGGTTTTTTTTTTTTTTTTTTTTTTTAGGTTTTTTCTTGTGTTATTTTTTTTTTTTTTTTTTTATGTGTTTTTGTAACAACTTTTTTTTTACCGTTCCTTGTTTTTTTTTTTTTTGTTTGTTTTTTTTTTTTTGGGTTCGACATTTGTTTCTTCCGGACTTGTGTTGTTTTTGGTGTAAATTTGTTTAAATAAATTTGTTGTGTGTTCACCCTTGTTTTTTTTTTTTTATTTTTTGATTTTTTTTTTTTGATTTTTTTTTTTTTTTTTTTTTTTATTTTGGTTTTTTTTTTTTGTTTGTTGTCAACATGTCCTTGGATTTGTTGTTGTTTTATTTTGGAAAAAGTCTAGACTTTTCGTTTTCTTTTTTTGTTGTTTGTTTTGGCCATTATATTGACATTTTGTTCTTTTGTTCTTTTTTTTTTAAAAAATTTCCAACAACAAACGTTTACACTTTAAAAAAAAAATGAAGGAAAAAAAATATTAATAAAAATCTGTTATTTAAAAAAATTAATGCCAATTGAAATTCATTTTACAAAGATCCTTGCTTTTTGGATGACCATTATAGATAAAAGTAATGTTTGTCATAATGTTAAATTGGAAACTTATAATTTAAATCGGTTTTTTTTGGCGGGCCTAAATTTTTAACTTGTAAAAAAAAAACAATTTTAGTTTTTCTGGGTTTTTGATAGGGGTTTTTAAAAATAAAAAAAAAAATCTTAAATTTTCGTGATTCGCCCTTATTATTATGTTTTGTGTTGGGGTGTTGTTGTTTGGTTTTATGTTTAACATAATAATTGACAAAAATGTGTTTTTTTTAAAACAACTTTTTTAAAACGATCGAAACCCCATAAAAACGGGAACTTTATTGTGGGATATGATTTATTCCTTCCCCCCCCCATGAACAATATTAGTTTGTTGGTTTTTACCAATTGGGGAAAGGGGGTAGGTTGAAAAGCCCAAAAAAGGTGTTGGTGCCCCCCAAAAGTTTTTTATTTATTTATTTTTTATTAGTTGTAATTATAATGGGATAACTAAATGAAAAAAAGGGAGGCCAAAAGCAATTTTTGGGGTTTTTTGAAAGAAGTTCCTATTTTCAAAAATTCTTGATGTTTTAATAACAGCAAAAAACTGGAATTTGTTTTTCCAACCTTTGGAATGGGATGATTTTACACCAGTTGTTTGTTACAAGAACTCCACTTTTTTTCCATGCAAAATGATTTGACAACGGTTTGTTTTTTTACTTTTTTCCCTCAGTTAAAGGCCCAGTTTGGGGGAAAAAACAATTGCATTTGCATTAAAGGGGGTTTGGATAAATTTTTTTTGTCATTTTTTCAAGGCAGCCCCACCAACGTGGGGAATGGCCTCATCTCTGGTAACACAATTTTTTTATGGGGGGGGGCAACCGTACCACAACCCATTAGGGATAATGGGGGGGGGGGGGGGATTTTAGGAAAAAAATAAAACAGGGGTAGCTGCCAAATCGGAGGCAACTTTCCTCTTGGACTTTTTGTCGCAGTGGCTTATTAGGAGCGGGCACTAAAAGAAAGGGGGGGGGGGGAACTTTTCTGAAAAGGGCCACTTTTCATGGGGGGGGGACTAATGGTCGGGCACCCCCCCCCCCGAACATGAGGGGGATGTGGGGCGGGGGGGACTAATGATGCTTTATCCGAAGGGGCGTGGGAAAGTCTTCCAAGTGCTCCCTTAAACGGGGCATGGTCACCACACTTGGCTCTTTAGGGGGGAGGGCATTTAAAAGGTCCCGGGTTGTAATTCCCATTTTTTACCGGATTTGCATTATAGGAAGAGGGAAGGACAGGGTTCCTGAGCATTAATTTGTCTAAACCCACCACCTTTTTCTAAATTTTAAACAAACACGCTCAGGGAAGGGCCAAGTTGGCATTTTTATGTAGTTATTGGCGAACAGGGCTGGTTCAATGATCAGGATTATACAAGGCAAAACTTCACAGTTCAAATGTAGTCTAGGGAAAATAACAGTCCAATTTTCGGTTTACCAACAACACCCCCAAAATCCAGGATGGGAAAAATCAAACATTAAAAACTTGATTTTGTTTGGGGCTTTTCTTTTTTTTACACTTTTCTGAAACAGAGGGGAGTTGCCCTAAAAAGAAAGGTAAAAAAAAATAAAAAAGGGGATATTTAGGATTTTTCAGTAATTTTATTTTTCAAAAGATAATGTTATTTTCATCTAGCCTTTGATGTGAATAAATGCTGGTAAAACAAAACAAACCAAACACATGTGAATAAATGCTGGTAAGCCTGGCCACTGCAAACACATCTAAAGACTTCTGCATTCTGTTCAGCTGAACACAAGAACACGTGCCCTCTCTCACAGCTGTAAACTCAGAAAACAAACCAAACGGAAGGAAAAGAAACAAACACACAGATAAGGCCGCTTGCATTTCGCATGAAAGCATCTTCCACTGAAGCAGTTAATCAGCCTCAGTCAGACTGCTCTCAGTCTCTGGTTCATCATGAATGTGTTAAACTCACCTCCATCGAACAGCAGAGCACCGCGTCCTCCTTCACCTCCGGAGACTCCAGCAGCTAAAACACAGAAAACACACCTCGCTTCAGCGACTGACCAATCACAGTCAAGCAGTTCATAAAACATTCAACATCTTCAGTACATTCACATTTATGCATTTAGGAGATGATTTTATCCACTGCTTCCACTGAGTCTATGTTTAAGTCAAGACATTACAGGTGAACAGATTAAAAACTCAAATTAATATATATCAGTATTATTAACAAAACCTATTATCACTAGATATTATTATTATTATAGAAACCTTGGTTTTATGATATTCTTAAACAACAACAACAATACTACTAATAATACTACTATTATTTGAAATTATTAGTAGTATTTTTGTATTTGTTGCTGTTGTAACTACTACTACCACTAATAATAATAATAATAAGTGTTAATATATGTATATGTATTATTATCATCATTATCACCACATATTTTAATATGTATGATTATTATTTTTATTATTAGTAGTAGCAGTGTTTTCAGGCATGTCAATTTTGAGATTATATTATTATTACTACTACTACTAATGATGATGATGATGATGATGATATATTATTATTATAAAAGAAATCTTGTTTTGAATGACATTCCTTTATTTATTATTATTCTAAAATTATTATTATAATTATTGTATTTGTTGCTATTGTTAACACAACTACTACTATAAATATGTAATAAGTATTAAGATATGTATTATTATTATTATTATTATAAATAATAACCCATTTTAATACTTTAAAAATTGCCGTTGCTGTTGTTAATAATAATAATTATTAGTAGCAGTACTACAGGGTAAAATAATAGATATAAGTAATATAAAATATAATAATTAGTTGATTAATCACGGTACACTAAGACAATGTTTAACATCTCAGAAACTGCATGAAAATAAAAACAGCATGTTTTTTTTCTGTAGGGTGGGAGCTACTAGAACATGCATCATTAATCTGCATTCACAGACTTCAGCTTTCAGGAGGTCACTGCTGGTAATCCAGACATATATACAGACCACACATCACTGCACCAATCATCTTTCACTTCCTCTTTCACTGTTCCTCAGAAACCACCAGCCGACAGACGCCAGCGAGAGCAATATCAGTCTGAACCCCAGACGACTGCTGCGACAGACAGAAAAGTGCTGGCTCGGACCACAAAAACAGAAGTGCAACTCACTCAACAGCACTCATACACTTTATTATTCTGCAGATCATCACGAAACAATAATTACTTCTTTTTACAACAAACAATAAAAAAACAACAAAACAACATACTTACTTTCTAAAAAAGATCAACAAATCAATAAAACAAAAAAAAAAGAAAAGAAAAGAAAAGCACCTGCATACTTCATGCACGCATTTAGCATCTATTAATGCTCCTTGCATTATGCTTTTCACAACATTGTGACTATATTTGCATCCTGCGGTCTGGTTTCCAATATGTTTGGCTGTCTCTTCCCGTAACAGACACGATTATGTCATTTGACGTTATGTAAGAATGTTCTTTTCGTCTTGGCTAACGTGTTTGTGTAATGCAGAATTGCTGATATGACCCAGAGACACATGAACTGTTCAAATCATGATAACTCAATAATGACTCAGTGATTCATTCAGAAATGTGTACTTTACGGCAGTTCTTCTTTTGCAATTAGTATTTCCACAGCTTTCTCATCTGAATGACTGAGTGACGACACTGCACTAAAAACACACACTAGATATGAATTATAACTAGAGATGATTCTGGATATTGACTGGGTCTTCTCATTAAAAATATCCTGGTTTTACAATATTCCTTTATTATTATTATACTAATAAAATGTATTAATTAATGTATTAATTAATAATAATAATAGTAATAATAATGCTAATAATAATATTATTAATTATTATTAATATGTAATAATCTGTATTACTATTATTATTACTATTGCTAACAATATATTATTATTATTTTAAACAGGAATTGAATTTCATACAACCAAAATATTATTAATGACTTGTTTTTTAATTTTTATACAAGTGCAGCACCTTATTTGACATAAAATAAAAATGCAGTGTTTCGTTGTAAATGTTATACTGTATTTTACATTATTAAAAAAAATATTATTCAATTGTTAACGTTTTATGAATTCAGTCCATAACACATTTTTGAACTTGTATATTATTTTGAGATAAAGAAAAAAAAAGAAAAAAAAGAAAGAAAAAAGAATACAATTATCTGAACAATCTGAATTAATGGGGCCCTAAATGAAAAGGTCGCATATTCTATGAAGTTTCCTTTAAACAAACAAACAAACTATGATTATATTCATAAGGTCTAATAAAAAGGTGGAATGCACTTCCTTCCCTATTAGTGGTATAAAATGAATGTTGTGTATATATATATATTTATATCAAATCATATGGAAAAACATATTGTGATAATATTTTTGGCCATATCACCCAGCCCCAACTGTTAGTGGTGTTTTAAGTCAAAATTTTCCATTACTATTCCCAAAACGTGACTTACTGTAGTAATTAAACTCATGTTTTCAAACTTGTACAGCTATCACGTGACTTCAGAGGATACATGGACAACTTTAATGATACGTTCATGGGGTTTTTGCTCCTTTTTGGAGCTCTTGCCCTTAAAACTGTGCTGTCTGTGGATCAGTGTGTGTGTGTGTGTGTGTGTCTGAAGAGATCTACTGAGATGACTAGCAGAGCGGCAGGCGGGTAAAGCGATCGGGCAGCGACACAGGCAGCCCTTTGTGAGGCGGGGGCCTGCAGGGGCTGATCAAAGCTGACGCGAGCGGCTCTGGACTCTGTCTCACAAAACAGCTGACAGCTCCCGCACAAAGCCACAAAAACCAGAAATCTCATTCAAACAGACTCGCTCTCAAAATATACTTCACTTCACTCATGGTGACCACAACCACAACAAAACAAAACAGATAATCTAATATAAAAAAAACAACCTACACTTGTTTGCCTAATGTTTACCTATAATGTTTTCACAAACAGGTGGTTACTGTTCCTTTAAGACTTTGTATGTAACTGACCTCTGTTATGACTGGCTAATCTTCCAACCTATTACAGTATATCTACATACTACGTCACTCTTTGGTTTCAAAAGACAATGTGACGCGTTTACTTTTGGTCTAAGTTTTCCATAAAATTAAGTAGTGATTCTTCAGAGAAAGATGAAAAAGTGGCTGAATAATCTATGCTAACATGAGTAAATGTCAATTAGTGGGATGTTAAACAGACGGCAGATCTGGCCTGTTTGTTATGGCACAGCTCTGCTGTTCTGTATCTAGTCTATAAAAATGCAAAAAAATACTGTATTTGTTGAGCAAATCAGTGTCAAAATGACAGTACTGCCTGCAGTTAATGTTAAAGAGTCTTACAGGGTTCCCAAATTTCTATGACATCCAATCATTTCTGAGTACTGAATGTTTAAAATAAAATGAAATGAAATGAAGAGAAAATAAAATCAAATAAAGCAAAAAAAAAAAAAAGAATTCAAATGAAGTAATAATGCATTCAATTATTTAAAACTTAGAGTGAACAAAATAAATGCTATCGGTTTGAACTTTTATCAGTGTTTTCACAAAAATATGGGTGGCAAAAACAATTTTCAACATTGATAATAATCAGAAATGTTTCTTGAGCTGCAAATCAGCATATTAGAATGATTTCTGATGATCATGTGACACTGAAGACTGGAGTAATGATGCTGAAAATACAGCTGCGCATCACAGAAATAAATTACATTTTACAATATATTCAGATAGAAAACAGCTGTTTTAAATTGTAATAATACTTTACAATATTACTGTTTCTACTGTATTTTTGATCAAATAAACACAGCCTTGATGAGAAGAGACTTCTTGTAAAAAAAACAAAAACAAAATTAAAAATCTTACCGAGCCACAAACTTTTAAACAGTACATATAAAAAATTCACAATAGAGACTTTCTTGACTGCAAGATTTCATTATATTCATGACATTTCCAGCCTTAAAAATCCCAGATATCTTCAGGTTTTCCTCAACTAAAGACATCTGTTTTTAAACCTTTCTCTTTATAAGAAAATTTCACCTACAAAGTCTGAAGGACCCTTACATGCCAGCATATTATAATAGAAAACCAGCCAAAAAATATCAAAAATATCATTTCCAGAGAAACTGTCTGAATATATGACAAGCTACATCAGAGGTGAATCCATGGCCCGCGGCGTTTGAAGGAGTGAAAGTGTATATTGGTGACTGGAGGGATCTAGTCCTGGTGGTCAGGGGTCTCCAGAGAACCGTCTGCTTTAGGTCTAGAGTTATACAGTCCATAATGATGTCCCCGGAGAAGAGGAGCAGAGCTCGCGTTACAGAAACCACCTCAAACTAACCCCACACACAACACACGTCCTCATCACAATCAACATAAAACAACACACAGACCAACTCTCCAATACCACTGAGAGACGCATTTGATGATACAATCCAACCCCCAAATTACCACCTAGATAAGCAAAACATTACTATATGCATGTCTAAAAACCAATCCTTTAAGAATGCAAATAAAACCTTTCATTTTCTGCATTTCTGCTCTTCTCTAGCTTGCTTCAGATCTAGTTGTGTAATAAACCTGCCATTTGATCGTATATTACGAATACTGTTGGCTCTTTGACTAATTGCATTTGTTCCTCTCTTGTAAGTCACTGGATAAAAATCTCTGCAAAATGCATAAATTTAATGCTGCTTTCTTTGACTCTGAAAAATAGTTTCTTTTTAAAAATGAGTCATCTGCAATGCTGACTCATTTTACAGAAAAAAAAAACATTGCTGCAAGAAGTGCAATTAATGTGCAAAGGTCTAAATCAAAAACACAAACCAAAAACTTCAGATTTCTTTTGCCTTTACATCTCGAGTTCTCTCTTTTAATCTTTAACGATGATTTCAGGACACAATCACAATCTTATAACATAAATAAAAATTTAAGTTTTTATAAAATATAATCTAAAAAATATAAAGTATAAAATATTATATTATAAAATAATATTTAATATATTATAATATATTATAACTTGGATTTTATATATATATATATATATAATATATATATATATATATATATATATAATATAGATATATATATATATAACTATTATATTTTAATAAATATAAATTAAAATATAATTATAATATAATTTATATATATTAAAATATAATATATTATTATAATATATTAACATATGTTATAATAAATATATTATAATATAATTTATATTTATTAAAATATAATATAATGCAATAATATATATTATATGGGACTGTTTTAAATACTAAATTCAAAAATTTTAAACAATTCTTTGAGCAAATTTTTACAAGTTCCTTGTTTAAGAGGTAATTCTACATTTTTCCTAGATAAGAATTAAAATTAGATACAATTTAGAAGAATTTCAAAAGAATTAGTGAATTGTGTAGAATGTAACTGTTCTCTGCAAAAATAATTTTTCAAAGTTGTAAAAAAAGCTAATCGGAGTAGATTTTACAAGAAAACGCCAACTCAAATTTACAGCATTCTTAAAACCAAATCATTACTTCAATTCATTACTCTCTGCAACTTCTCAATAAATTTACTAAAAATACCCTCAATAAAATCATTAAAATCACAACAACACAACTTTTTTAGTGTAGGTCCTCAACTGAGAAAACAGTGCATCACTTTTACATACAGTTAGGACTCATATACATGGATAACTTAGTTGCTAACTGTATGCAACTGTATGTAAAAGTGATGAAACTGCACAAGAGAATCCAACAAAAGGGTTTGAGAAGATCAGAGGTGAGTCCAACCCTTCAGCTCCAGCAGCTTCCAAATGAACAACAGACGTCTCTTTTCACCCTCCCTCCATTCATCCTGTCTTTTATTTTCTCCCACACCCTCAGTGCTCCAAATACACCTGTCAGCTCCAAACTGCAGCTGGATCACCTGTAATTAAGCAACCTGCTCTGCCGGTCCACCGCGCACACAACACACACTAACACCTGGCTGAGACGGGCCTGTATACGCACTGTAATCGCTGTCACACACGACACAAAGCGCCTGTTAGGACTCTCAGGCCATCGTGTCGGGACGTGCTGATACGAGCGACGAATGTGATGTTAATCCGGCTGCGCTCTTGAATAGCAGCATTCATACGGCACAAACACACGCTGAACTCTCACCCAGATCACGGCTCTCTGATGAAGAATCAAACTTGGGCTTTTGACGGATCGCGTCTGTCATCACCTGAACAACTGACAGGATGCATCGCAGACAGGGAAGCCCTATTTAGGAAAAAACTAATTTTCCCTGATCTTTTGAAATGAAAGAGTTTGATATTTTGTAAAAAAAAAAATAAAAAAAAAAATAAAAAACTTTACAACTCAAAACAACCTCGCCAGTAGAGCTGACAGGATTCATTGAAAATTATTATTATTATATAAAATTTAAATTAAATTTAAAATATTCAAGAATTATTATAATTATATATAAAATATATATTTATATTAATTATAACAATTTAAAATATTAAACAAAATAAGATATTTCTATTGTAATACTTGTAAAAATATTCACGAATAATTATTATTTTAAAGTCATCTTAATATATATATATACAGTATTTCATTCTTGACCAAAGAACTAATGATAATGATATTATTACTCCTATTATTAGTATTATTTCTACTTCGATTATTATTACTACTATTATACTATTAATTCACGCTCCCCCCAAAAATATTTATTCTTAATAAATATAACAATTTTATTTTAATTATAATAATAATGATTATTTTTTTATTATTTTTATTATTATTATGTACTCATAAAATTCTAAGCAAACCAAACCTTTTTTTATTTTTTTACTGTATTTGAAATTGCAATTCTTTCTGGATGAAAAAAACCTTTTTAGAGTTACTGAAATTCAGCTGCAAACTATATAAAATTAATTACCTTCATCAAAAAATCCATTTAAATTAGTGCTGTCAAAATTATTGTGGTAACGCAAGCGATAAATTTTTTCGGTTTAACGGCATTAAAATTATTTAATGCAGTTAACACAGGGGCGGAGCTCCTCCACTCACAATTGCTGCTCCTGTCTCTTTTTTCTTGACAAGAATTGCATTTGTATAGACACAGAATGTCTTTACAAGCACATCCAATGGGAGACTTTTCAGACGCGCGCTCCAACTACACCTTAATTTAGAATTTAGTGTTTGATCACTTTATTCAATTTCTGTATATTTTCTACTTGCTGAAAGGCATAGCAAATATGATATTTATTATAATGGGTTAATGTAAAGGTTGTGTTAAGTGCACCTCAATTAGAAGTCTAATAAATGTTAAAATCGAAAGCTCTTAATTACACTGCAATGTTAGTACCGTCAACATTACATATAGCCAATGGTTATATATTAAGAAAAATAAAGAACAATTTCCTGGGACATCACTAGTATTGGTATCAGTGATACTTGCCTTCAGTCATAAAAAAAGATGCCATTACACAGATATTGATAATATGTTGTTTCTACATTCATTTGAAGATTGAATGTGGAATTATTGCAATATAAAAGTATATTTAAAAACTTTAATGCTATGTTGGATTAAAAAAAGTGTGAATAATTCGTACATTTTTTTTTATCGATTGACAGCACTAATTTAGATACAAAACCATTCACATTTACTGTACACAAAAACAACGCCTATCCAGTGTTCAGCTCGGGTCTCTTCGGTGAGCTGATATACAGGAAATATATAGTATTTCAAAACAGCATAAGTAGTAAATTGTTGTTGTTCATTCCTCTTCCTCTCCGAGTTAACATGTCATTCGTTTTCACATCTATCAGAACGCGAGTGTGTAGCTGATGACATGTTGTGTAGTTTGTGCACCTCTCTCAGACAGGAGTATATGGGGCAGACCAGCACTCTGAACGGCTCTCCAGAGCTGCTCCTCATGGTGCCGAACACTTCACACAGAAACGTGATGAAGCCCAGCCAGCACTCCACATCCGTCTGCTGCAGCTCCTCACGCCGCGTGAAGTCCCTCTGCAGACGCACAGAGAGAGAGACACATCAACACACATATAGAGACATACAGATGTTTAATATTCAATATCTATCTATCTATCTATCTATCTGTCATCTCTTTTCTGTTTTTGTAAGTTGTAAGTCTTGGGCTTTGTTTGTGTTGTAAATGGTTAAAATGTTAATAAAAATAAAAACAAAAGACAAATTCTAAAAAATCCCTAGCATACAGACACATCACAAACGATACAAATGCATACTAAAAATCACAAACTGGCAATTTTAGAATCAACTAAATTTATTCAAAATAATATTTTTGATTATGACACAGAAAAAAATTCCATCGATTTGCAAAAAAGGCCCAATAATACCTTGATGAACTCAATATATATATATATATAAAAGATCACATACAGCTAAATAGGAATACATAATAAATCTATAATTGCAAATAAATAATAATAATAATAAAAAAAACATTGGTTCACACATAATGTTATGAACTGATTTGCAAAAAAATAAATGAATAAAAAAAATAAAATATATATATATATATATATATATATATATATATATAAATTCAAATATATATATTTAAAATCAGCTTTAATGCACTTATCAGAATAACAAAAGCAGTCTTCAAATAAGTAGAATATGTGGAATCAGGATTCGGCATAAAATAATGAAATGATGTCATGCATGTGAAATTGGCAGGACTCGTGAGTTTGGGGCAGTTTTTCGGCTGATTAAGGGACAATACAAGACAAATGGTCATCGAAAGCCAAAACGCTATTAATTGCAACATATTTTTGTAAGAAAGTGTGACGCACTTGAGCAAAACAGACACTATTTTTGGAATCAGCAGATTAAAGTGATTAATGAACATGTATTGGGTCTCATCCAGCAGATATGATTCGATATGATTATTAAGCTTCTGCAATAAAAATGCTGGAGAGAGAGAGAGACATTGGAGGCATTTCTGGAAGATTTTGTTTTCACTTCAAATAGCATCTCATATGAGTGTATCCGTGGCAACCAGGCATTTAAAAAGCGGTGTTAGGTGTAAAACAAAAACATATTAACTATAAATGGACTTTCACACACACACTGGCAGCTTGTCTGTATTCTCTGATAAACTGCGTGTGTGAGGCAGATTGCTAAATGAGTTGCAGCAGACGTGTCCTTTCAGTGAGGTCAGAGACACCCGCATCTGCGTATCTGCGTTACATAACCCCGTCAGAACGAAAGCGTCTGCTCCAGCACCAGACGGGTGAAGAGCCCCGGTTTATGTGAGGACAAGCCGGATGATTCATCCTCCTCAACACACGCAAAACTCCAGACTGATGCTCCACACGGGGTTAACGTGGCACTACACGTACAAAAAAATAATAATCAATAATATTTATATTACAATATTATTATTATTACAATGATATTATTATAATATTATAATTATATTTTTAGTATTATTTTATAATCATATTGATATATAAATAACTTTTTTTATCATTTTGATTTTATCCGTTAAAACAATTACACTATCATTAAAAAGTTTTTTTTTTTTTTTAAATTCATATTCTTATATTTATGAAGGATGCATTAAATTGATCAAAAGTGACTAAAGATATTTGCAATATTGCAAAAGGTTTTGATTTCATATAAATGCTGTTCTTTTGAGCTTCTAATTCATCAAACAATCCTGAAAAAAAAAATATTATGTACCCCAGTTTCCACAAAAATATTGTGCAGCACAACTGTTTTCAACACTGATAATAATCAGAAATGTTTCTCCAGCAGCAAATCAGCATATTAGAATGATTTCTGAAGAATCATGTGACACTGAAGACTGGAGTAATGATGCTGAAAATTCAGCTTTGATCACAGAAATAAATTACATTTTAAAATATATTCACAAAGAAAACAGCTCTTTTAAATTGTAATAATATTTCACAATTTCTGCTGTTTTTACTGTATTTTTGATCAAATAAATGCAGCCTTGGTGAGCAGAAGAGACTTCTTTCAAAAACGAAAATAATAATATGAAGTTATATGTAGAGTACATATTATATAAAAAGTGATACATCAAAAGTGATGTGAAAATACATTCACATACATTAAATGATTAATTGTCAAAAAAATGTTATATATTTAATTGTCAATTAAAAATGTAGACACACACAGACACACACACACACACACACACACACACACACACACACTCACATATATATTTGTGTAAGACAATTACCAGTCACAGAGCTGTTGATATTAAAACAAACTAGTTGATCAAAATGATCAACAACTCAAATTTAAGAAACCAGCCTATAAAATGCTAAGAGAAAAAACCTTCTTACAACTACAGTATATATACAAGCCAAATGTAAAATCAGTATTAATATCTAAAACCAGTATAAAATGAGCATCACTATGCTTACTATAAGAGCGTCACTAAGAACATTGCCTTAGATAGATGCTACATAATGGTAATGTTATAACTGATAAAAATAAATCATAAAAAATAAATGCTACACATTATTGTTTTGTATGTTTTATCAAAGGTTCAAAGTAATAATCCTGTTACTGACACGTTAGCAGGATCATGCTTGTTTGATATGCAGCGTGTGTTGGTCTTTGTGTGTTTGTGAGTGTGTGGAGCAGGATGTGTGTTTGGCCACAGCAAAGCGGGTCAGATTTCTGGTGTCACATCACAATGAGAAATGAGTCTAACAGTCAGTTCCCAAAAACAACGACAAAATACTTAGAGCTTCACCACCGAACACGCTGAACAAATACAGATATAAATGCCAGCTGCTTCAACGCATCACAAATCAATTCAAAGGTCATATTCTATATTTTTTGTTACTGTTAACTAGATCTAATTTAATTAAAAAATTAAAAAATATAAATATTTATATATTATATAATAATAATAATAATAAATATATTATATATATTTATTTATGGACAAAAACTAATAAAATTGACAAAAGCACATAAAATTAATAACACAAACTAACATTAAAATGAAGACTACTAATATAAAAAGTAAACAAAAAACAGAAATGAGATCCTGAGATTAATCGAGATTAATCACATCCAAAATAAACGTTTTTATTTACATGAAATATCTGTGTGTACTTTGTGTATTTATCATGTATATATAAATACACAAAAATACAGTTTATATTTAGAAAATATTTATAAATATTTGCATGCATATATTTATATTTATATAATTAATATTATATATAAATAGATTTAATATATAAATGTTACATATTTTTCTTAAATATATACATGCATGGGTGTGTATTTATATATACATAATATACACAGTACACAGTACACACACACACACACATATATTATGTGAACAAAAACTTTTAATTTGGATGTGATTAATCGAGACAGCACTAATATATATATATATATAAAACTATATTAAACTTAAATCACATAAAATTACTAAAAAACTAAACAAAGCTAAATTTAAAATATGAATAAAACTATAATAATAATAATTATTATTATTACTATTTATATCAAGCATAAATAAAGTTATAGTGCTTTTTCTGAGCTCAATCATTTAACTGTAATAGCATATAAATAACACTTGAGTAACACTGGATCACAAAAATGTTAGCAAAGCTAGACATAATTTAGTTTGTCATGGCCATATTCATAAACCGCTTTTCTTGTTCATGCAAAATGTTAATTATGTGAGTCACTTTTTTGGTGTTGTTGATTATAAGGGAAAGAGCAGACAGGAAAAAAAAAACCTTCATTTTCTGCATTCCACAGGAAATGAGGCTGAACAAACAGTGACAGAATTTCATTTTGATATAAAATCTATTCGTTTGCTTTCAGAAACTCTTCATTTCAAAATGAGGTGAAAGCGTTCAGGGCCTAAAAAGTCCCTTTTGTCCAATGAGGAAATTGTACAGGGTCACTCAGCTGGATTGCAGACGTGAGTCACATCCTGATACTTCGGCTTCTTCAAGCCCTTCAGAAAAAGAGGAAGAGGACAAATTGCAGATGCAAAAGAGGAACTAAAGAGCTGAGATGGATGTGGTTGGGCAGCAGGTGGGATTACGTTTGTGAATCGTGCAATCCGATTGGTCCTCAGAGACACAGCACTGACCAATATGAGACAACCTGCAGAACGTGATCAAGTAAGTTACAAACATTCAGTTCTTACCTGTAACATATTGAGTAATAGAGAGCGGAATTTGGTTCCTTCCACCATGAACAGAGCCATCTTGTCACAGAGTTTGGCTGCCGTTGCCGCAAAACTTCGGTCGCTGACCGCCTTGCGGTAAATAGTGTGGACGATCTCGTTCAGCGTCTCCTCCGAATCGGCCGAGTTCTGCGCCTCCTCCATGAACGTGGTGAGCTGATTCTCCACACCGCTGCTGTTGTTCCTCATGCTGTTCAGAATCTCTAACAATCTGTCCATTCGGTTCCGCTGCGGTCCGGCCGTCGCCACGGGAACTTCCTCCTGCCAATCAGAGAACAGCGAGAGCTGTCACATGACTTAGAACACAGAGGAACAGCATATACTATGTTTATAAAGCTAGGGATCACTACGATTTCTGAAAAGAAAATTAATACTTTTATTCAGCAACGATGTGTTCAAATTGATTAAAAGTGATAGTAAAGACATTTATAATGTTAAAAAAGATTTCAAATCATATCGCTTGTTTTTGCATGTTTTACCGCAGTGATAGTATGTTGCTAACATATTTACCATGTTTCTAGCTTCTTTTAATATTGTAAGCATGTCTTACTACATTGTTAGTATATTGCTAGTATATTTAACGTGCTAACGTTTTACCCGAGCGGCAACCTCCCGCTCTCTCTCGTGAAGCCAACAAGGAAGTGACAAAAACTGAGATTCATTGACTGGCCGCCAAAGGCTGGCTACAAAAAAGGAGTCAGTCCCATAGACTCCCCATGTTAAAATGCCCAACTTTACAGCAGAAAAAAAACGTTTACAGCCTGGTGCAAAAAATTATTTTGGTCTATATATAACTATTTTTGCCCTTCATGACAACTGTGAGGGGGGTGGATTTTTTTATAACTCATCTATTTAAATTATATTAAGCCTTAAAGTTCTGCATAATTAAGGGCGTGGCCACTAGAGTGACAGGTGGATTGCCGCTGCTGAGAATGCCGTCGCGCTAGGTGGGCGTGGCTTCAGCAACCAACTCCCGCCTTTTTGCCCATTTTCGATTATCCAGAGAGAGTCGCGCGGTGATGCGCTGCCAAGATGGCGATGGCCCGCTCTGCAAACTTTGAGCTTCAAAACCGCTCTTGAGGAGTCTATGGGTGACGTCACAGACACTACGTCCATGTTTTTATACAGTCTATGGTTTTACCACACTGATAGTGTGTTTCTTGAATTTTGAGCACATTTCTAACTTGTTTTAGCATGTTTTACTACACTGACAGTGTGTTGCTAGTATATTTAACATGTTGCTAGCATGTTTTACCATATTGATAGTACGTTGCTAATGTTTTAACATGTTTCTAGCTTAGTTTACATGTTGACAACATGTTTTACCACATTGATATGTTTCTAACATGTTTTACCACACTGATAGTATGTTGTTAACATATTTATCATGTTTCTAGCTTGTTTTTCCATTTTGCTAGCATGTTTTACCACATTGATAGTATGTTGCTAGCATGTTTAATATGTTTCTAGTTTGCTTTAGCATGTTGATAAAATATTTGGAACATTTCTAACATGTTTCTAACATTTTACAATATGTTAATATGTTGATAGCACTGATAGAATGTAGCTAACATATTTAAGATGTTTCTGGCTTGTTTTAGCATGTTGCTATCACCATGATTTCCTACACTGACAGTATGTTGCTAGCATATTTAACATGTTTCAAGCTTGCTTTAACATGTTATTACTATGCTGATAGTATTGATAGTATGAATTTAGCAAGTTTCTGGCTTGTTTTAGCATGTTGTTAACATGTTTTACCACACTGATAGTAAGTTGCTAATGTTTTTAGCAACAATCACCTTCTCTTTCAATCTCCTCCTCAGTCTCTCTTTAGACGACTGCAGTAAGCAGATCTTCCCTCTCTCCATCTTCTCCTCTTTGTCTCCTTTCTTCCTCTCCTCTTTCGCAGGCTCATCCTTCGCTCCTTTCTCCATGTGGGGCTCCGGCTCCCCATGTTTTACAATCTCTGACTCTTTGGTATTGCGCGTGAGGCCCCTGTCGGCCCCCGAGGGCCCCTGATTAACACTGTTCGTCTGGTGTTTGGGATGCTGATGCCAGCGCCGGTTCTGGCTGTAGCCGTGATGCGGGCCGCCCTGCCACCCGCCCTGGTTCTGCTGGCCCTGGTAACCCCGCCCCCCATACTTAGTGCCAGCACCTGACTGGTGGTCGGCGTTGGGCTGCTGCATCTGATTGGGCTGCTGTTGTTGCTGCTGCAATCCCTGCTGCTGCTGCAAAGGATTCTGGGATTTCAGAGGAGCCCCTCCTCCTCCTCCAGGCAGGCGCTGCTGTCTCCTAAAACAACAACAAAAAGAGCCAGTTATCTTTATGTCAATGAGTTTGTTGTGTGGGGTTTCCAGGGTGTTGCTAGACAGTTGACATGGCATTCCGAAGGATTTTGTTTTGCATGTTGCTATGTGGTTGCAAGTGTTTTGAGTAGTTGCTAGGTCATTTTTAGGTGGTTGCCAGTATTCTGAGGATGTGTTGAAATTAGTAGTCAGTGCATTGTTATGCAATTGCTAATGTGTTCTGAGTAGTTGACAGGATGTGGTAGTGGTAGAGAGGATGTTCTGGGTAGATAAATAAATACACAAAAATAAATGAATGCACAAAACAAGCAAACAAATGCACAAATAAATACACAAAACAAATAAATTAATGAATGCATTAAATACATAAATAAGTCCTGGTGGATGTTGCTGTCAACATAAACAAACAAACAAATAAATACACAAAAACAAAAATTAAAATAAAAACAATACATAAACATATTGTATATATTATATTGTATATTTTATAATAATATATTAATAAACAAATTAATACTTATTATTATTAATATAATAATAATTAACCATAATTAATTAACAATAATTCTGGTCCAAACCACAGTGCAAATTATACTGACTGAATGTAAGAGTCTCCTGCTGGGTGGTCAAGTCTAAAGAAAAAATACATGTAAGCAAATAAATAAACACAAATAAATCAATAAATACATCCAAACAATAAATCAATAAATTCTAATAGACACTGCAGCCCCACTTTCATGCAATAAGAGCGTTTTGGTTGGTTAAGTCAAAATAAAACAAACAAATAAATAAAATAATTCATTAATTAATTCATTAATAATAAAAAAAAGTTTTAATAAAATAATTTTAATTCTTTGAGAATGGATACATCCAAACCACAACTATACCGATAACAACAAAGAGGAATGATACCAAAGGAATCATTTTGAATGATTTTTTACTGATGATCCACATGATACACTGACAGCCAATCATAATCCATCCAGCTTTAAAGAGCTTGAACAATTAAAGAGGCAGACGACAACACACGCTTATAATAAACAACGTCTGTGTGCTGTGTGAACACTAACATCTAGTTATCTTCATAGCTGGAGTTTGTGTTGTGAATGGGCCTTAACCCTAAATATGAGCAATAGTAATAGTGAGGATTAACTTAAACACCACTAATAACAACCACAGTCACACACAGTGTGTTAATGTGTGTGTAATGATTTACAGCAGATGTGAGTCAATATGTAAACACCCAGATCTCCACGTTTGCAGCAGGCTGATGGGACGATCTATCTTCACCAGATTCCAGTCATCCTAAAGACCGACACTGGATTATGGGCTTTACTGTGTGTACATTACATGTGTATGCATACTGACGTGTGCATTCAGAGCACGCCGCGTCACGTGTGAGTGTGTTTGTGCACATTATGCGAACAAATGCTGTGCACCACTGACTGCAATAGTCTGACTATTTACTCTTTTCAAGAAAAGACTATATTTGGATTCAAGAGTTAAACATTTCACAAACAAATTGTAAAGCACTTCATTTAAATTAGGTGCAAACTAGTTTCAAAAGCATTTTTCTGGCATCACAGAAAGTGAAATCCCAACCAATCAAAATATGTGATGTTTAATATACAGGATTTTGGACCAATTTCACTATGACTAAACAGAAACCAACATGAACAGCAACATAATATGTCAATATGAAACAATATGAACATTATGAAACTTTTGCATGTTATGCAACTTCTTTCAGTGTCAGCATTGTAGAGTATTTATAGTTAACTAATACCATACAAATGTTATTTGAAATAAAAACTAAGTGAAATAAAATATTTTTAAAAAATTAAACGCATTTTATTTCAGCTAGTTGCTGAGGCAACATTTCTAATTTCCATTTAGTTTAAACTGAAGTACTAAAATGACTAAAACTAAGCTAATAATAAATACATAATAAATAATAGCTAATAATAATAAATAAACTAAGTCAAATAAAATAATATAAAAATACCAATTAAAAAATTTATAAATATAAAAAAAAAATATATTTTTTAAATTAAATATTCAATATAAAAACTAATTATTTCAGCTAGTTGCCAAGGCGACATTTCTAATTTTCATTTAATTTAACTAAGTACTAAAATGACTAAAACTCTAAATAAATAACTAAAAAAAAAAAGAAGCAAAAAAGTACTAAAAAACTAAAAGTAATATACATTTACATTTACATTTAATCATTTAGCAGACGCTTTTATCCAAAGCGACTTACAAATGAGAGAAACAATCAGATCAACGAGAAAACAACAACGGTATACAAGTGCTATGACAAGTCTCAGTTAGTCTAGTACAGACACGTAGCCAGGGTTTTTTTTTTTTTTTTTTTTTTTTTTTGGAATATGATAGAAAAGAAAAAGAAAAAAAAAGGTAAGTACTATTGTTTGGTTAAGTGCAGGTGAAAAAGATGAGTCTTTAGATGTTTTTGAAATGCGTAAAGACTCAGCTGTTCGAATTGAGATCGGGAGGTCATTCCACCAAGTCCAGGAAAAAAGTCAGTGAGAGTGATTTGAACAATGGCAACACAAGGCGTCGTTCACTTGCAGAGCGCAAACTTCTGGAGGGCGCATAACATTGAACTAGTGAGTTTAGGTAAGTTGGTAAGTAATATAAGTAAGTAAGTAAGTAATATAAATTAATAAAAACTATATAAACAAACTAATAAAAATGACAAACACAAAATTACTAAAACTTTAACTAAAATTAAAGTTGAATTCAAAATGTTAACAAAAACTATAATATAGTAAATAGTGTTCCTGTGGCTCAGTGGTAGAGCATTGCGTTAGCAGCGCAAAAGGTTGTGGGTTTGATTCCCAGGGAACACATGTTAGGTAAAAAATGTTAACCTGAATGCACTGTAAGTCGCTTTGGATAAAAGTGTCTGCTAAATGCTTAATTTTAATTTAAATAAATAATACTAAAATAACACTATTATAGAGAAACAAGGTCATATTTTATTGCTTCAACAAAGAATAAACAAGCATGGAGAGTCCTGTAGCGAACATAATCTACAACATCAGCGGACACTTCAAAGAGGAAGGTCTTCACTAGTGACCGTGAACAAACGTAACCTCTTTGGTATTCTGTGCTCTTTTAAACCCTCTCACACACACGCTCAGAGGACGGGCTTCAGGTTTGACTGACAGCTTTAGAGCGAGGCGTCCAGGTTAAGGTCATGTTTGACTGTGGTGTTTTGGTTTTACTAGGGGTTAATTTTAGGGGAGACACACACTGAGTGTGCTGAATGACAGATCGAAAATAAGACGTCGAGGTGCTGACCGTCACATTCTTCAGGCTTTACGCAAGTTAACCCTTGACGTCGCTCTGCGGGAACATGTTTTACACAGATGCTTCACATATCTATTCCAGCAGTGGTGGAAATACGGAAACGACACATATAGACCATCACTGAAAAGTTTGAAATGCTTTTGAAAAAGTCTTGTCTGCTCACCAATGCTGGATTTATATTGATCAACTATACTGTAAAAATATTGAAAAATAATAATAAAATTAAAAAAAACTTTTTTATATTAAAATATATTAAAAAAAAAATATACCTCCTGTGATCAAATCTGAATTTTTAGCATCATTAAATGATCCTTCAGAATCATTCTAATATGCCGATTTGCTGCTCAAGAAACATTTCTTATTATTATCCATGTTGAAAACAGTTAATCTGCTTTATATTTCTGTGGAAACCGTGATACATTTGATTTTTCAGCATTCTTTGATGAATAGAAAGTTCAAAAGAACAGCATTTATTTGAAATAGAAATATTTTGTAACATTATGCATTGTAAATGTTACTTTTAAACAATTTAATGCATCCCTGCTGAATTAAATCCCTTTCTTTAAAAATAATCTACATCTACAAAAAATAACATTATATTATAAATAATGTTATAACATGAATATATATATACATACAGAGCAGATTATGATGACGTCCTTGAATGTGTTTTTGAGAAAATCAAAGCACTTCTATTCATTTAAAATCAGACATCTGCTCAACAGTATCATATGTGAGAGACTTCAGGTATATAGAGTTCATCAATATCTCAATTAGATGTAGAAATTAACCTTTGACTTTGAAAAAGATGAAACAAAAGTTGGAAAACGAACAAATAATGTTAGATGTTAACCTAATACAGCTAACATCAGAATGCATTATGTTTCAAATGTGTACTTATCTTAGTGCTGATTCTCATTCAGTAATGTAAATGTATGTTGTATGTTTGGCATGCAATGTGTGTGTGTGTGTGTGTACCTCTCACCGACATACACTTATAAGCAGCTAGGGAGCCAGATTGAATGTCGTCCACACCCAACCCTTCCCTTCCCTCATTCACACACACCACAATACAACAAAAAGCTCTGAGAAAACCTCTTACATAACATTAGCATCAAGTGTTTGCTTTACACAAGATAAACCCTGACTGACAGGTCTGTCATCGACGGGAATCTTCACACTTCACGCCTGCATCACAGTCAACTTAAAGATCTCTCTCAAAACACACCATATTTAAATTAACACAAATAAAAATAAGACTAAGGAACAGAAGAACAAAGCATTCGATATCTCATATTGCTGATAAAAAAATTCACAATACATCCTTCTAAAATGTTCAAGGAGACAAATAACACACGTGAAACTCATCATGTGAGAATGACGACATAATGAATAGAATAAAAAAGCCCATTTTCTCCATCACAGAACACTAGTTCTCCACCATGTACATAAAACAGATCATCTATGGAATATTCTAGAAGCAATGACTCCCATTTCTGTGTTTTTAAGTAATGTCTAGAAGCTGTTGACCAATACGTTGCCAAGACCGATATATCAGCTGATATTTAGCATTTTTAAATTTTGGCATTGAACCGTTAAGTGTCAAACCTTTATTTGACAGCATTGGGACTTTTATTTTGACATCAACAAACTCTCAAGATAAAAGCAATTTTTTAATTATCAACACTGGACGATACGTTTTTCTGTTTGACCTTTAAATATAAAACCTTTATTTTGACACCGCTACAAATTCTCTAAATAAAGTTATACATCACTCATTCAAGATAAAAGATTTCATTTACAGAAGACAGTAGTCTATATTTAAACAGGGTCAAATGAAAATAAGACTGAGAAACAGAAGCACGGTGCATTCAATATCTCATATTGCTGATCATAAATTGAAAACACATCCTTCTAAAATGCTCATGCGGACAAATAACTTGGACTATGAAAATGATGACATACTGAACAGACTGTATTTCGGAGTTTGGTCAAATTATTATTCTGATTAAAGTCAATAGTACTTCAAATTCTCCATCATACAGCACACTAGTTCTCCTGCATGTTTATCTAAAGAATATTCCAGAAGCATCAACCTCTAATGGTAATGTCCAGTAGTGTACGACATATATATCATAAAAACCGATAAATCAGCCGATATTTGGCATTTTTAAATATCAGCATTGAATGATACGTTCCATTTCCTTGATAAATCTCTAACTTTTAAGATCCCAGAATCATCAACCTCCATTTCTGTATTTTCAGGTAATATCTAGTAGTGGTCAACCGATATATCACCCAGACCTTATAAATTGGCCGATATTTGGCATTTTTAATAATCAGCAATGGACGATATGTTTTTCTTTAAATTCTTTGAGATTTTAGACATATATGTCTAGTAGTGGTGAACCGATATATTGCCAAGACCAAAAAAAGCGGACAATATTTGGACTTTTTAATAATCAGTATTGGATGACAAATTATATATATATATATATATATATATATATATATAAATCAGCTTGGCCATCAAAAAAATCCATAATTGTTTGACACCAATGTTTAGCACACCTTTCACTCCACCAGATCTTCTCCAACCATTGCAGCTGAACACTGTTAATGACCTTCATTAATATCCCTCATACCCGCCACCTTAATTCCTGTGGATTTAGATTTCTGTTTAGTACTGGTCTTACTGTACGGAGATAGTGTGCAGATTAATGATGACACAACTGAAGAGAGGCAGAAGAGGATGAGAAAGTACTGTACAGAGGATTTATGTTGTGCAAGTAGAATAAAGCAAACAGGACCTCAGGGTCACAGATCCAGTCAGGAGATGGTTAGTTTGAATCCCAAGAGCGGTTCGGATCCCATAAGCAGTTCAGGAGTCCTGTTTTCGTGAGCCAAGCTTGTAAGTGGAAGAACAAGAGTAAGCGGACAGGATTCAGGAGCTGGACCTGTTTGAGACACTGACCTGGACACTTGCCTCTTCCCCTCGGCTGGCAGCAGCACTGTCAGGTCATCCTGGGGCAGATTGAATCGACTACGGGTACCACAGGGAGACGACACGTGAACAATGTGGATGGGAGGGTGGAAACAAGCAGGGATGGAAAACAAGAAGATACGAGAGAACTAAATAAAGCAGGAAGAACAAAAGAAAAAGGAGGAGACGGAACAGTAACAACTAACTCAAAAATGCAGGAGTAAATGATTGGGACAATTACAAAATCTACTGAGAGCTAATCTATCGAAAGATCTACTGAAATCTATTGGAGCTAAAAAAAAATGAAATAAAATGCAATAAAATAAATAAAATAATACACATAAATCTACAAAACAAAAAAAACTACGAAAAAAAAATAAAAAACAAAAAATAAAAACAAAAAAAAAAATGCAAATAAATAAAATAATGCAAAAAACTAAATAAAATACAAAAAGTTTACAGGAGCAACAGGATTTAAAGGTGACTCCAAAATGACATGGCATCTACATTATGCTGCAAAACCAATGAAACACTGCAGTTAATAAGAAACGACAGGATGGTTGTGGAGAGGAAAGGTGGGAAAATGCAGGAGTAAATGACTGGGACAACAATAAAAACTACTATTTAAAAAAAAAAATAAAATAAAATAAAAATCAATAAAAACAATAAAAAAGTTTTTTTAATTAAAAATAAAAATAATATGAATTAAAATAAAATAAAAAGGAGCTACAGGGTTTAAGGGTAAAAATAGGCATCTGCATCCACATAAAGCTGTGAAAACGATATGTTGCAATAAATACGAAAAGATAGGATGGTTTCGGTGATGAAAGTTTCTTCAAAATATGAAACACTGACGAAACACTTTCTGTGAGCAGCATTTCCTATGCCAAGGATTCTCAAAGATGCTTTTTGTGCCCATATCGTATCTCTCTCTTCAGTCGTGAAGGTCCTCATCACTCCTTATCAATCCAACAAAAATGTATCTTTTATACTACAATCCATCAAAACACATCATATAGACATCAGCTGTGAATTCACCTGATATTGAGCTTCTCTACTGAAGCATGCCAAAAAAGCCTACACAGACCCGAGAAGCATATTCCTATTCCTCAAACGATATAAATGAAAACACAACACTTATTAGTAAAATAAACAAAAGAGTAAAATAAAAAAAAAAAAAAAAAAACAAAATAATCAGATAAAAAAAACAAGACTAATATTTCAAATATAAAGAAAACAAGAAAAGAAAAGAAAAGAAAAGAAAAGAAAAGAAAAGAAAAGAAAAGAAAAGAAAAGAAAAGACCATTCAAAAGTTTGGGGTTGGTATGATTTATAATATAATGTTTTTGAAAGAAGTATCTTCTGCTCACAAAGGCTGCATTTATTTAAATCAAAATTACAGTGAAATCTGTACAAATTTGAAATTATTTCAATATAAAATAACTGTTTCCTTTGTAAATATATTTTTAAATATCTTTTATTCCTGTAATCAAAGCTGAATTTTCAGCGTCATTACTCCAGACTTCGGTGTCACATGATCTTCAGAATCTGATCAGTAAAGTCAAACTGCTGCTGAGTTTCTGTCAGCGAAATTCTGCAGTTCATAAGTGTGACTGTGAAGATGTTTAGATTCAGCAAACTAATCTAAAGAGAGAGACTGAGAGCGAGTGAGAAAGAAAGAAAAGGCAAGAAGCGATGCCAACAAACAAAACGACCGCAGAGTCCTCTCTGGCAGGAGCAAAGCATTGTGGGTGGCCAACAGCAGCAATAACAGGCTGAAAAGCCTTCTGTTAGAGGAGTGGGAGAGAGAGAGAGATGTGGGAAGAGAATCATCTTGTGTAGTGATGCGCGCTCACACACACACACACACACACACACACACACACACACACACACACACACACACACACACACACACACACACACACACACACACACACACACACACACACACACACACACACACACACACACACACACACACACACAAACAGTGAAAGAGAAATTATTCCCTAGATTGTTTTTTCTCTTACATCCAACTTTTGTAGTCAAAGCAGACATATTCTCATATTCTGCGGTCTGAAAGCCAAGTAAGACATGTTAAAAATGACACTGTACGCTAATTGTGTTGTTTGCTAGTGCAAAACTCACAAACACAATGCTAGGATGCTGTGGGTGGTTACCAGGGTGTTGATATGGAATTGCTAAGGCATTCTGAGTGGTATTATTGCATTGCTGTATGGTTGCTAGGGTGTTTAGAGTGGTTGCTAAGCTACTTATCGCTGGGGTACAACACATTTACTCAAATTTAAGATCAATAATTATCATAAAATTTACTCTTTAACATAAACTTACAGTAAATAACTGGATTTTTTTGAAAAACAAAAAACAAAATAGTATCATTGAGATGCTATTATATTTATATTATATACATCATATTTGTATATTAATATTTATTTTATTGGATTTTTTCAAGAAACAATAAAGTTTGTTTATATATTAATATTCATTTATTTAAATATTCTTTTTGTAATTATTTATTCATTTTATTTGTTAGAGTAAGATAAAGATTTAGTAATGTTATTGTTTGTAAATTATTTATTTACTTTTTAAATATGTCAATAAAGTTTTATTTATTCATTTTATTTTTATTTTATTACAATTAAACTGAGAAATGCAACCTTGGCAACTAGTTTTTTTATATTTTCTTTAATTTCAGTTTATTCTATTTCAAGACAAAAAAAATGTTTGTTTATATATTTATCTGTCTTTTTAGATATTAATATTTATTCATTTTAATTTTCATTACATTATCAAAAACAAAAATGTTTGCTTATATATTTATATTTGGTTAGATATTAATATTTATTCATTTTAATTTTATTTTTAATAATGTTTATTTGAATTTTTGTTACAGTTTTAGTAATTTTGAAAAGAAAACAATTTACGTTCTTTTTAGATATTTCATTTTATTTAAGTTTCAAGTATCAAAATCTTTTCATGGTTTTAGTTAACTACACAAACCCTGACTCGCAGGCATCAAAAGCACCAGTAAAGGCCACTGAAGGACAGGCAGCAGTGCATTTTGGGAATCTGGGAGCCTTTATTCACATATAAACCATCTATTCTGTTCCACACGTCCTGTCAAAGAAAGCCAAAACCTCAGCGTAAACGTCCTCGAATCCAGCGGCATCACAAAGCACACATGAGAAGCGTCCAGCGAAGACATGCAGTCACACACAAGGACATCAGAGCCTTTCTTCTCATCAACAAAACCCTGAATAACACAAAGCTTTTGCTTTCTTTCTCCCTCCTTTTCATTCGCACAAGTTTAGACCAAAATATTTTCTTTTTTTGCCGTTTCTTAGCAACTGCAAATTACAACAGAGAACTTCTCCGATGAGGTCAAAGTCAAAACGTAAAAGAAAAAGAGTGGAAGTGCTTTAATGGATTAAAAGAGAAGATTCTGAGTAAAGAACATGCAGGTACAGCGTGTTACGTTTTACACACCGCAGTCTGACTCATGTGGAAAGTGTGAGCTGCTGTTTTCTCTGCTTTCCGAGTCTAACGTCAGCGTTCTGTGCGTAATGTTTGCGCTAAACAACTGGAAGAGAGCCGGACAGTAACACTGAGACTCACCGGCGGTCATTTCTGCGGCGACGAAACAGTTTTTTCGTGTGTGCGATCTCAGCTTCATTAGGCAGAGGAGGAAAAACCTGCAGAAAGAGAGAGAAAATAACATGAGAAACGCCAAAACAAAAAGTCTGAACAGTTTGTACATAAGCGTGAACCTCATAACTAAAAGTACAAAATAAAATTTTACATTTTGCAGAATTTATGCAATTTTAAAACATTTGTTAGTATATTATTTCAAGATGTTTCTTATTTTATTTTCATGATAATTCTGCACATGCACAAACTCTCATTATAGTAATGTTTTGTTTTACTCATTATTTTCAATGGTGATTTCCACAAATGTTTTATATAATTAAATAAAAAAAACTATTTAATTACAAATTTTGTACTGAAAATAATTTTATACAACAAATACAACTTGGATATAATATTTTTTACATATTTATACAGTACACACACATGCATTAACATACATATGTGTGTATGATTTTTATATTAATTAATAATAAATTCTTCCTACATATTTTGTACATGTATTGATTCTTAATGATTATTATATTAATATAATTACATATTACATAATTATTACATATTGCATATATTAATGTAATGTATTATACAAATAATATTAATATAATTTGTATATATAAGAAATGCAAAATTATTAAAAGATGTATAATTTAAACAAACACATCATAAAAATGTTTTAAAATACTTGGCAAAATACTACACACACACACACATACACACACACACACACACACACACACAATAATTAAAAAAAAAATCTTATAAAAGAACAAATTAATTTTGGAAAACAAATACAACCAGGATGTAATGTTTTAAAAAAATATATTGTTTTATATGCATTAACAATGTGTCTGTATGATTTTAATATTAATTAATAACATTCTTCATACATATTTTGTG
Organism: Cyprinus carpio; assembly: GCF_018340385.1. Classification (NCBI taxonomy): domain Eukaryota; kingdom Metazoa; phylum Chordata; class Actinopteri; order Cypriniformes; family Cyprinidae; genus Cyprinus; species Cyprinus carpio. The sequence continues at coordinate 3,183,861 of NC_056617.1, read as the reverse complement.
TAAAAATGATTATAATAATGTAATTACATTTTAATGTAATGTTTTTACAAATATCAATATAATTTGTATATATTAATAATATAAAATTAATAAAAGATAACACTTCATAAAAATATGGACAAATATTTAGTAAAATACCCACCCCCCCACACACACACACAGATGCACTTTTTCATAAATTATGCATGCACTTTTGTTGTATTTGAAAAATAAAACTAACTGAGCTTTGTATCACTATTTTGCATTACAGTAATTTTATCAGTTTTACATTTTTGATCATATTGTCATATATGACCCCTTACTTAACAGTTTAGCAATTACTAATTCAATCAAATGAAGATGGTTAAAATCAAATCCCACCCATCATCATTCATAATATTGTTTCACGTGAAAGTACATCATGAAGATGTGAGTGTGTGATTCAGATAAAAAAAAAAAACTACAGATAAAGCTTTTCAGCCTCTCTTGGATACTACAGGAGGTTAAAACGCCAATGTTTATCGACAGGATCTGGGAAACAAGTACTGGTGCATGATGGGTAATAAAACTCTAAACTCTGACACCCTTCCATTTCACAGCATAATGGAACATTCTTGAGCTCTGAGCTGCGGTGGCAGCATCTACACACACACACACACACACACACACACGGTCCTCAGGGTTTCTCTTTCTAACCCTTCTGAGCCAAAACCACTGTATGCTGATTGGCTGTCTCTGATTGGACACAGATGTGGCGGGAGATTAGTGTAATTGGCTGCTTTTCCTCGTCGGCGTGGTAATAAGGGCTTCTAAAGCTTAACCCCGCCCCCGCACAGAAAGCCTGCCAGAACCGGACACTGAGAGTCGCCAGCCATCACATTTATTACAAGAAACGACAAAAACAACCGAAACTTAAGAAGACACAACCGCAGGATGTATTCATGATGATAAAACACCACGTCAAACATCTGGCAAGAATACACACACACTTGACTGGCTCAGACTGAAGTGAGAAATTGAAATGAAAGAAGAAAAAAAGATAAAAAAGAAAATTGTCATCATTTGAGTTGTTACAAAACCGTATGACTTTGTTCTGCAGAAACAAGCAGTGAATGTCTGAAGAATGTTCTGGTCTCTCTTTTACATAGAATACATTATTATGAGGAAAGGATATTGTAACAAACAACTTGACATTTCTAAATTCCCATGCATTCGAAAAACATCACAAAAACCAGAAATAATGCACATTTTGCCAGAAACTCCTTTAAAACTATATATATATATATATATATATATATATATATATATATATATATATATAGTTTAGTGGGGGGGGGGGTAATTTTACTAAATATTTATCAATATTTTATGAAGTGTTAATTTATATTAAAAATATTTTATTAATTTTATATTATTAATATATACAAATTATATTGATACTTGTATAATACATTACATTAAAATGTAATTACATTACATTAAATATGTATGAAGAATGCTATTAATTGATATTAAAATCATACAGACACATTGTTAATGAAAAAAAAAACCATATTTTTAAAATAATTTACAAAATTATTTTTTTGTAAAAGAAACGTATGTATTTTTGTAAAAGATACACAAAAAATGCACAGATCTTCATTCAGATTCAGATAATAAATGGTGGGATTTGATTTGAATCATCTGAATTTGATTGGATTGTATTCAATAAAAAAAAACAAAAAAATCAACCATTTTTAACATAATTAAAATTAACACATTTCATCTCACAATTCAGTTTTTTTTTTTAATTCCTGCCTCAGAACAAAAAACAAACAGTAACTGCAACTTTTTTTTTCATAATTCTGAATTTTACCTTGCATTCGTAAGTTTATATATCTTCACAATTCTGAGAAAAAAAATTCTACTACAATATTTACTACAAGTCAAAATTTCGGAATAATTAAGAATATACAAATAATATTATTATCAATATATATTATAATATAATCATTAAGAATTTAAATAATTTACTCGTTCAAACTTATTAATATATATTTGCAATACAGTATTGTGATGTAAAGTGACAGTTGAGCAATGATTACAATCCAATCGAATACAGATGGCCAAAATCAGGTCCTTCCATTACTCCTGCCATTGTTTCACATGCCAAAACTCCTGCATTCAGAGGAGAACTAGATATGGGTCAGATGTCCATATGTAAAAGCGGCCCATATGCATACACAGATGTCAAAAAGTCTCATCTTATAAGCAATTTGCCGTTTACATGCAAGAAAAGGATCTGATGTGCGCCAGATGTCTGTGGAAAACAAAAATGCATCCATCTGATGGTGTGAAAGCAGCCATAAAGACAACGGAAAGACTTGTGAGGACACAACTGTAATTTTGGGTTAAGTCCCATCAGAATCCATCAAGTCAACGAGTTTCTAAACTTCATGAGGAACTTCCTTATGAGAGAGGCGGGTCCTCAAGCGTCCATTCATCTTCAGTGTGTGTGTGTGTGTGTGTGGAGCTACTGTTGCAGTCCTGCAGGATGTCACAAGTTGGACGTCTCCGCTCTAATGTTCTCCAGATGATAATCACAACCACACCAAACACATTCAGACTTCAAAGCGCCTAAATATGTCAATATTTGCACAAGCGTGAAACCGAGGAAAGCGAGGCACCAGTTTTCGTTTGCCATGATTAAAGTCCTCAATTATGATTCCTGCGAAAAAAAAAAGTAAACTATTACAAGGAAATCAGTTTTTTTTGTTTTTTGAGACGTAAGGAATGTGATGAATAATCTGCAGGGAGGAGACCCTCGGTTTATTTGAAATAAGGGCTGATTGTTTTTATTAAATGTGAAACAATGCGAGTGAGCGTGTATGTCCTGTGCGGATCAAAGCCAGTGACACACAGATACGCATCACCACTCGGCTCGTCCCCGCTGAGCGTGACCTTTGACCCCGGGCTGTAGGATTGTTGGTCAGATGCATGCGTGACTGCAGAGGGCGGAAGGCGGGGGAGTCGCCCGCGGCAGGAAACTTATGCATACCGCCACATTCCAGAGGTCAGAGGTCACAACGGAATCCATGTTCAGAGAGTGAGGAATGACGACTCCTCCCACTCAGACCTGATTGGTCTAGGGGTGAAGTAATGATGATGTAATGGTGAGAAGTCGAGGTCTAGGGTTACGGTGTCAAGCAAATGTCTCTCCACATAACACATATAAATCCACGTCCAGGATTTAACATTGACTATATAACAGCATCTTTCTTTTGTGTAAAATAAAATAAAAAATAAATAAAATATTTAATACTTTAAATGGGGTATAACACGTATAACAGAGAGCATTTGCAGAAATTCTACAAAGATTCAGTATGATTATGTATAGCAAAAATGACAGACAAGCAGGCTATAATAATGCACATCATAACACAATCTAATTTGCCCCTTTTGTAACTATAGCTATATAATCAGTATAATGTACAATATGATTTATAATGTAATGACAAATCATACTTACTAAAATCATATAAAAAGACTTAATAAAAAATCTAAAAATATAAGACTTAATACTTTAATTAAAAAATAACATTAATAACAACATTAAGAACATCTGTATTTAAACAATACATTTACAAAAATATTTTTTATAAATATTTAAGTCATTTAATAATTTATTATATATATATATATATATAGATATATATATATATATATATATATATATATATATATATATATATATATATATATACAGTATATATAAAATCGCATCCAAAATAAAAGTTTTGTTTGCATAATATATATGTGTGTACTGTGTATATTTATTAAGTAATAACATAACAAACATAACCTATTTTTATGTATATATTTTATATACATGTATATATTTTATATACATATATTCACATAATTTATATTATAAATAAATATATTTAATACTTAAACATAACATATTTTTCTGAATATAAATACATTTGTATTTATATCAACATAATAAACATACATATATTATGTTAACAAAAACTTTTTATTTTGGATGCGATAAATCATTTGGCAGCACTAATATTTATATATTAGCCAAATTGGTTAGCTTGCTAAAAAAAAAAAAAAAAAAAAAAAAAAAAAAAAAAAAAAAAAAAAAGACATGTTTATTTTGCCCAGTGGGACTTACAGTTTTAAAATGTGATGTGAGAAAAAGCAATATAGAAGGTGTGTTTTACTTGACTTTTTGACAAGCAATATTTATTATTTCTAATTAGCCACCAAAGATGATACACAGAAAGACGTCTATCCAGGGGAAGTCGTTTAAGGGTCCAAGATAGTTTAGATTTGTCAAGGAGGTAGGATTACGCTTGACATCGGTCCTGAAATCATCACGACCATCACCGCTAACGAGATCTGCCCACAGAACCCGAGCTCAACATTCACTCGGGCCAATAAAACGACACGAAACCTTCCCTCACAGAAACAACACCAACTTTCCCTTCACAACATGATATTAGAGAGTTATGGGATTTCAAACGCCTTGGATTATGAAAGCGGGCATTAACCTGAAGTGAGTGAGGACGTCTCCCATCACAGGACACTGATGAACCGTGACAGAGAGAATATTACATCCTCTGATTTAACAGTCCGAGCAGAACTAATTTCAGAAAGATTAGCCAGAAAGACTCAGCTTTAAAACCCAGACATCTGGAAAGAATTCAAACTGCTGATTTCAAATCATTTCTAGGAAAGTGGTTTTCTTAAACTCACTTAGTATTGAATTCTATTATATAATTAATATATCAATAATTTTATATATATATATATATATATATATATATATATATATACACACACACATAAAATTAATGATTAATGAATTTAAATTAAGTCAGTTTTCCTTTAATATATATTAATAATTAATATTTAAATCACACAATAATTTTAAATAATATAATACATGTATAATAAAAATAAATAAATTAAATTAATGTGTGTGTATATATATATATATATATATATATATATATATATATATATATATACACACATTATAACATTTATTTATTTTTATTATAAAAAAACAATTGTTTGTGTATATGTGTGTGTTGATATATAAAATATATTTATCATAGAAATAAGCTGGAAACATCTATAAATAATTCAGAAGGCTGCTTTCCAATAATTCCTTGAAAAAAGTGTTTTACATATTTAATGACGTCCATAAATTCTGTATCTAGCTAAAGTATCCAGATGATTTCTGACGGTAGGATGAACAACTTTGATTTGGTAAAACAGAAACTTTTAAATGTCATGCTTTTATTTTGCTGTTCAGACAACATGCAATGCGGATACACCAAAAAAAGACAAAAATAACAACAACTACAAAAAAAAATCTGATATTTTCAGGCTGTTTGAAGAAAGCCAGAGCGTCCCATGTGAGAACTGTGATTCTAAACTTAGCATCTACCGGACAGAGAGAGCTCTTTGTTAGCCTGACTATTGCAGGATGACTGAAGCCGTCACCTCTGGTATTAACGTGACCCTTTTCCTGTTCATGAGTCTGTGTCACGACATTCCGGATGACGAGGTGGAATTCCAAGAGGGAAAGTTCCTGGGCCGCTAGCGGGTGGAATGAGGAAGACAATGAACCATCAGTCAAAGAGCCCAACAATTGGCATGCGACCGTGTGTGCAGAGAGAGAGAGACTGGACGCCTTCCAATCGAAGCAACTGCACACACACACACACACACACACACACACACACACACACACTAAAGATTTCCAAAGAGAAGAGGGACTGAGAATCAGGGTTCCCACACCTTTAGACCAATGAACTTCCATGAATTTTTTTTAGCTGTTCATGATCACTGGTAAAGTTAAACTATAGGATATAATATTCATTAATTAAAATATTGCTGAATTCACATAAAATATAAGTATTAGATAAAAAAACTTGAATTTAGTATATTTCAGTTAATTGCAAAGACAACATTTTAAATGTAAAATTAATAATAAACACTATAGGTATATAAATACTAAAATAACACAGTTACTGGATAAGCATTTCTAAGAATCACTTTATAGTTGTTACACTCACAAACTGCGATTTCTAGTCGATGCAATAGTTTTGCAATGAGCATGACTAGGAAAAATCTATATTTACTATGGAAATGTTTAAAGGGGTCATATGATGCGATCTCAATTATTCCTTTCGTGTTACAAGCTCTTGGTGCGTAAAGAAGATCTGTAAAGATACAAAGACTAAAGTCTCAAATCCAAAGAGATATTCTTTATCAAAGTTAAGACTCAACCACACCCCCCTGAAACGGCCCGTTCTAACACGCCCCCACATCTCTACATCACTGTGTGGGAAGATTTGTATAACACCGCCCAAATCTTCACGCAAAGAAAGAAGGTGTAACTTTTATTCTCTCTGTTGCCACAGCTGCCATGTTGTGGAGACGCTGTGTGTTTCATTGAAGGGAAACTTTGTTTGGCCTTCCACAAGAGGACACAACTAGATATCAGTGGTTAAGTTGTATTTCAACACCATTCCAGAACAGTTCAACCCAAATATTAAATTTATAATATAACATAAATTTATATATAAATTTATCACTGATTAGAGAACCGGCTTTACTGACGAGATGCGCATTAACGATCGGCCGATCTTGATCGGTGCACCCCTAGTTTCTCGCAGTGCAGAGTAGGCTTGTTGTTTCTCAAATCACAAACGCAGACATGGTTTTAGGTTTACGCAGCATGATACACAACGCAACACGTAAAAACACAGTATAAGTCATTATAATCAGTAATTATGTCCTCACTGGATGCAACAAATACCTCGTTTGTAATGGGTTTTATTTGTTTTGTCTCGTCTAGTGACGTCCGGATCATGAACGAATCTTTCTATTTAACCGGATCTTCTTAGTGAACCAGTCGAACCAGTCACCAAATCTATCTGAATCGTTTGAAACGGTTCGTGTCTCCAGTACGTACTAATCCACAAATAACTTAAGTTATTCGGCTTATAAACGTGTCTGACACTCCCTCTGACGTGAAATAAACCAATATCCCAAGTTATTCAGTTACTCCTAACAGTACACTGACTGAACTGTTAAAAGAAAGCGATGATGGGATGTGCACGAGCAGAGCAGCTGGACTGGGAGACCGCATCACAGTATGGTAAGAGGCGTAACATTTCCGTCACACGCTTGAGGCATTCGGCCAATCACAACACACTGGATAGCTGGCCAATCAGAGCACACCTCACTTTTCAGAATTATGAGCTTTGTAAAAATCGACTCGTTTCGGAAAGGTGGGGCACAGAGGAGAAACAATGATGTACATTATGTGGAAAATAATGTGGAAAAAACACATTATTTTTCACATACCGTACATTATGGTTGCTCCTCTCTGCCCCGCCTTTCTGAAACGCATCAATGTTTACAAGGCTTAAAAAAAAAAAATAGTTCTGAAAAGTTCTTTACAAAGTTCTGAAAAGCACGGTGTGCTCTGATTGGCCAGCTATCCAGTGGTTGTGATTGGCCGAATACCTCAAGCGTGTGACGGAAATGTTATGCTCTTTAACATATTTAGAAAAACACAGCCTCTTCACAACATTGGGGCAACAATACTACAGCAAGAATAAAAGTTACCCCTTATTTCTTTGTGTAAAAATCTGGGCGGTGTTTTGCAAATCTTCCAACAGTGTGATGTAGACATGTGGGGGCGTGTTTAAATGAAGTGTTTTAGGAAGGCGTGGACGAGTCTTAACTTTTATAAAAAATATCTCTTTGGTTTTGAGACTTTAGTCTTTACAACTTTATGGATCTTATACATGCATGAACAGCTTGTAACACTCCAAAGATAAAGGAAAACTTGAAATCGCATTATAAGTCCCCTTCAATTTCCATGACTTTCACAGGCCTGGGAATCAGAGTTTTAACATTCCCTGATATTTCCAGATTTTGGACACCTGGAGAAAAATTATTGACCACTAAAACAAAGGCTAAAAAAAAAAAGTACTCATAAAAAACACTTTCTGGCTACTGCAGAGTCCAAGTCAATTCTTGTTTAATATCAGTGTGGATTCTTTGGCTCCCCAGATGAAGAGTGTAGCACACAATCTGTGTATGAAGTGAGTTCAGCAGTGACCCGTGTGTTGTTTACAGCAGCCTGAGCTTTACGTTCCTTTGGACGCGTCTGCAGAGAGTGTGTTGGTCTGGTTGCCGGGTGACACGGGTTCGTGTCTCTGAGCGTTTATGATGGGATAGACATCATGGCTCTCTCAGGCCCAATTAGGTAAAGAGTCAGCGCATGATCTCACACTCCTTACACTTTAGATTTCTAACACATTTCTATTCTTTTGCTACTGTGCTGAGAGTGGTTGCTAAGGCACTGCTATGCAGTTGCTAGGCTGTTCTGATAGGTCATCAGGGAGTTGCTCTGCGGTTGCTAGGCTGTTCTGGTGTGACACCAGGCAGTTGCTATGCTGTTCTGATTTGTCACTAGGCAATTGCTATGAGTCTACTAGGCTGTTCTCATTTGCAATCAGGGAGTTGCTATGAGGTCATCAAGCGGTTGCTATTCAGTTGCTAGGCTGTTCCAGTTGCTAAGTGGTTACAAGATTGTTTTGGTTGGTCACCAAGGAGTTGCTATGTGGTCACTGATATGGTTTGTCACCAGGCAGTTGCTAGGCTATTCTGGTTTGTCACTAGGCAGTTGCTATTCATTTACTAAGCTGTGTGGTTACTAGGTTGTTTTGATTGGTCAACAGGGAGTTTCTATGTGGTTACTAGGCTGCTATAGTTTGTAACCAGGCAGTTGCTATGAAGTCACCAGGCGGTTGCTATGCAGTTGCTATGCTGTTCCGGTTTGTCACCAGGGAGTAGCTATGCAGTTGCTTAGTAAATAAACAAGAAGACACCTGATTGAAGCACACACTCTGAACTCTCTCTCTAAATAGCAGTGCTAGTGATTTCCTGATAAGACACCGAATATCTCTCTCACATGCACACATGCACTTTAAAATAGTTGTATTTTATCTCTAAAGCGGTGGGTTTTGTAACAAGACACGTCATACAGTCGCTTGAATCGGCCAACAAGCATCCGCCCACAAATTCCTCAACTCCCAACAGACGAATCCGCATCCAAGATTCCCTCACTGACCTCCTCATTCCAGCGTTACGACAGAGAGAGCGAGCGGGCGAGCAGGTAGGAGCTGTGTGTGACTGACAATCACAGGAAAGGGAGGGATGTCTGACCTCCTCATTGTTCTGTGTCAGATCTGCCGGGGTCTCTCTCACTCGCTCTCTGCTCCTGTCGGGCCGCACGTAGCTCGGGGGAGCAGGCGCTCAGTGTCTGGCCCGCTGGAGGCCTTTTGTTCCGCAGTAACTAGACACGTCTACAATATCTGACCCATCGCAGACAGACCACTGATCAAACACACTATAGAGATGCATATGAATGAGTCAAAACATATTATGCAAAAAACATGAAATCAGTGTTTTCACCCAAAATACACACACACACACACACACACACTATTTTTATATAAATTATAATGCCTATTACACAAATTCTAAAAGAGAATTATATTTACTGTTTTAATAATCATTTTAGTCTGTTATCAAAACAACAGTTTTAATAATGAAAGTTGAAGCATGATATCTTTTCAGAAATAATTGTTAGTTAAAAAAAAATAAAAAAAAATAAATAAATAATATATATATATATATATATATTATATATATATATATATATATATATATATATATATATATATATATATATATATATATATAGACACACATACATTTAAACTATTTAAATGAGTTAATGCTATTGATTTCAGCAATGTTTACATAAATTATAATGACTATAGACTATAACAAATACTAAAAAAAAAAGGACTTCTGAATCTTTGTGCATCTTATACTTAAAAGCAAGGTTAAGTCAGATCTACCGGGAACATTCTAATTCATCACAATCAGCTACATACATTAGCTAACATGAACAAGCCATGAACTATACTTCTACAGTATTCTGTAATCTTACTGTTAATTTCAACATTAGTTTTTTTAAAACAAAAAGTGCATCAACATCAGTTAATACATTGACAAATATTACAAAGGTAACATTAACGAAGATTAATAAATGCTGTTAATATATATAAACTAATGCATTAATGCATTAACTAATGCTAATCTTACTGTAAAGTGTTACCAATTTAACTTCAGGGTCAAAGTACAGTTAAGTAATACACACACACACACACACACACACACACGTCCAAGACGGAAACAGACAGACTGACTCTGACCTTATTTGAAACGATGCCTATTTTGTGGGAATAATGGGAAGAGTGAACGTGATAAAACACACACACACGGTGTATCACTTCCTTCTGCTCTGTATTAAAGACAATAAAAGTTTACAGTGCGCAGAAACATCCGCTCACACTGAGACACACACACACACACACACACACACAACAAACAAACAGAACAGCAGCATATAAACACTCAGATTGTGTGTGTGTGTCTGTGCCACAGGGCATGTGAATCTGGCAGGATATTGTGTATCAGGTGACAAACAATACAGCTACAAAAATCACTCACCTGACACACACACACACTTAAGTGGTCAGTGAGGTCTTGGATTAGGGATGTAGACTGCATGTGTGTGTGTGTATGTGTGTGTGTGTGTGTGTGTGTGTAACTAAAATAAATTATTCATGCCAACAGTTATTTAACACAACTCTGATGGGAAAAGAGTCTTCAACTCAAACTCATTATAAACACCTGTCAGTCTAGTATGCAAATGAGCTACGTTGTGATTGGCTGACCTCACACTGTTGTCTAGATCCTTTCCAGTATGAGTATAATTTGCCATAATTTGGCAATTTTTTTTTTTTTTTTACATGTAATGTACATGCAATATTTTTTAAAATAAATTAATATTTTTTTTGCATTAAATTTATCAAAAGTATTAGTTGCAAAATGATTCTATCTGAAAGAAAAACTGTTATGAACTACTGATTCACCAAGGAATCCTGAAAAAATGAAATGTAATGTATTACAAAATAAGTGTTTTCAGCATTGATAATAATCAGAAATGTTTCTTGAGCAGCAAATCGCCATATTAGAATGATTTCTGAAGATCATGTGACACTGAAGACTGGAGTAATGATGCTGAAAATACAGCTTTGATCACAGAAATAAATTACTTTTCAAAATATGTTCAAATAGTAACTATATTTACTGTATTTGTGATCAAATAAATGCAGCCTTGGTGAGCAAAAAAGAATATTCTAACACTATACTTTACCATCTTTCTCTCTCCCGCCCGTTTATGTCATTTTTCCTTTTTTGTTTTTGCATTGTGGATTTTTTCTTTGCTTTTGGAGGAAATAGAAACACAAATGATATATGCTTTGGTTTTCCATGTACCTCTATAGATGTTTACTCAACTATAATTTTCTTCCATGTTCTGAAACCAAAAACGGTAAAAAGTGTTCATTTTAACATCCAACAATCTGCACGTTCACCTTTAAAGTGTTTAAATAAATAGACGCACATAAAATCACAGAGAACAAGAGGAAAGACAACAGATCACTTGAGTAAGAACAATGGCTGGCATCACACACACTCCACCCTGTCTGCCAGCATCGCGTCCAGACGCTGCCCGCAGATGACCTTCTGACCCGCCGCTGCCACGCTAACAACATCCTGCTGGGAGGATCGAAATACTCACCGGCGGCCAGACACAGCAGAAAGATAATAAGAAAAGAAATATCTATGCTACATCACAATTTATTGGTGATGACATTATGAAACCACTAGATGGCGCCACTCCACTAACTGAAAAACAGGAGATGAGAGAGTACATACTGAAATACTACAACAACTTTATTTTAGCATCATTGTAGTTTTTATTAATAGTTTTTTTTCTATTTTCAGCTCAATTTACTTTAAAGTTTTGTCGTTTTGTTGTTTGTTTTTGTCACTTTTGCTAATGTTTTTTTCCTTATTATATATATATATATATATATATATATATATATATATATATATATATGTCCACATACATTTTTATTTTCTTTCCGTTTTACTTTTTTTTGGTACATCAAGTTACTATCTAAATGAAAATGAGAAATATTGCCTTGGCAACTAGCTGAAATAAGTTTTTGTTTAATATTTATTGGTTTTAGTAGTGCTGTCAAACAATTAATCGCATCCAAAATAAAAGTTTTTGTTTACATAATATATGTGTGCATACTGTATATAAATACACACACATACAGTATATATTTACATATATTTATGCATTTAGCAGACGCTTTTATCCAAAGCGACTAAGAGTGCATTCAGGCTAACATTTTTATTAACCTAACGTGTTCCCTGGGAATCGAACCCACAACCTTTTGCCAATGCTCGACCATATATAAATGTATAAATTTATATTATTTATATTACAGATAAATATATTTAATATATAAACATAGCATATTTTTCTTAAATATATACATGTATGTGTGTGTACTTATATAGACATTATAAATATACACAGTACACAGACATATATTATGTAAACAAAAACCTGTATTTTGGATGTGATTAATCGTTTGACAGCACTAGTTTTTAGTTAACTGGTCAACAGTGCCACCACATCATAATTTCTTTGTTTTGAAATATTCTTTTATCATCATTCTCTCTTGACTCCTTCTGTAGGGAAATGGAGATGAAGCTGAAGCTGAAGTTGCTACAGGAGTTCATAAACACATGAACATTAAATTTCAGACTAATGTAATGACAACTTGTCATGTTACTATCTAGCTAAACTTAAAATTCACCTCAAAATTAATAATCAATGCACATTTATAAACTGCTGTAGCAACTTCATAATCTCACATACTGTATGGGAAGAACTGCATTAAAACACTTAATTCTGTGTCTCAGAACAAGAGGACCGTAGACAAACTCAATTTAGCTTGAATTAGACAGATGAACTAACACTAACTCAGAAGGCTGGTGTAATTCATACCATTCTAGGTGTTAATAGCACATTCCTAAGCAGAAATGAGCGTGAGCCAAACCCAGTAATATCACACACACTGTCATATCAGGACTGCACCACTAGATGTCAGTGTTGGATCAGTTCAACTCAAACATGTTTCAGCATCTCTCCAGCAGAGGGAGCTCTTCTATACACACCGATGAACACATCTCTGCTTCAAATCTTCATTTTCCTGATTGCAGACAGATTCCAGAAGGCTGAAGGATGAGTAAAAGCTTGAGATAGTTTCTTACCGGCAGGCTGGGCAGGAATTTCTCCATGTTGTCCAGGTCAATACCATCATCATCGTCAAATTTGCCCTTTATCATCCTGTGAACAGACAGACAATACATGACAATGTTCAGCCAGACAAAGACTCTGCAGGCTTGTTTACAGTAAAAATTTTAACATGTATAAACGACAACAAATAAGCTGTTATGTATGATGTTTCCATAATAACTAAATAAATAAACCAGGCCATAAAAAACTGGCGTAACTCTGTAAAGCCTGACATATGAAATATTAGTGTTAAAATCTATTTTTTTTAACTTTCAGGCAAAATATATATTTTATAGTTTGTACATGTGTTTTTGTTGTTGTTGGGTGTCATATTTGATCCATTAGGCAATTATGGCTCATATAGTATGATATATTGAGAACGTGGAGGAAAAAACAGGCTCCGTGGCCCAAACGGCGCAAGAATATTCAATTTGGAGCAGATTATATTTATATGGACATAAAGCAATGCTGATGCTTGTATTGCAAATCAATGAGATCCTTTTAACTGTACGTAAAATGATAGAAATTGACATTCGTCCCTCTGCCAATAATATGTCTCAGTAAGATGATATTTAAATGCAATACAATACAAATATGACTGCGATGAACAAGTAAAGATTCCTCAAAAGACTGATGAGAGTATTTTAGACTCACATCTGAACAATTCGTCTACAAAATGATGAAATACTGCTTACATTATATATGTTCACTTTATAAAATTCTGTGGATTTCACAGTAAAACATGACATGTGAAGCATAAGCTGGATGTTTGTACAATTATACTAAAAGGCCTTTACTTGCTAAAGGTCTAAACTATTAATCAGCTGACAGAAGGCATGGAGTAGATTGAGCACAACAGGTTTTTCAGCAAAAGTTGGATCATTTAATTAGACGCCTTAGAAATATTTAGCAAATGTGATCCAGTTGGATTCTCTGATGCATTTCTAATTCATCCAGTAGAGGGCAGTAATGAGCCGAGTGCCACATAAACACACAGCCACACCCCATTTCAGCTCAGGACCGTCCTGAACACTGAAAACTCCCTGACATGCAGATTCACATGCAGATAAATACACTTGTGTAAATGCATCCAGTGCATTACTGTGAAGTGATTCAGACCGATGATCTGAGGTCAGTGTTACTGAAGGTCTCACCCCTCTCGGTCGATGTGCGGGAGGTGCTTTGGTGTCCCTCTGTAGGGCCTCCTGTGAAACTGAGAGAAATCCAGTTTCTCCGGCTGCATGTCCCACGTAGCGCCTCTGTGAACACAAACAACAGAAATCCTTAACTACTGTATATTTACACTTAACTAAGGTCCTTAAGTCACATTTTACCCCCCAAATATTTTATTTATATATACATGCATCGTGACAAGCTCATTGTAAGCCTGCATTTCTCCCTGATCCAGGCTGTGAAACTCTGCTAATCAGCTGAAACTCTAGACACACTTGAGACTAATTAGCTCAGGCACTTTTTCGTCCTAAAGTACACTGAATAAATCAAGACAAGCTCGCAGCTCGTTTTGAAAGGCGCTATGGAGCTGTGAACAGATTATAGTGGCGTAACTCTGAATTAAAGTGTTTACAACCTGCAAACTCAACTGAACAATCTAGAAAATTAAACTAAAACACAGCTTATGAAATCCATAATGTACACTAATGTTCAAAAGTTTGGGCTCAGTATGGATTTTTGCTAAATAAATTAATACTTTTATTTGTCAAGGATGCATTCAACTGCTGAAAAGTGACGGTGAAGACATTTATAATATTGCAAAAGATTTCGATTTCGAATCAATGCTGTCCTTTTGAAATTTCTATTCATCAAAGTAGCTTAAAATGTGTAACGGTTTCCACAAAAATATGAAGCATTGTTGTTAATCATAGTTTCTTGAGCGGCAAATCAGCATATTAGAATGATTTCTGAAGGAGCATGTGACACTTCAGCTTTGATCACAACAATAAATTCCATTTCATAATGTATTCACATAGAAAACAGCTATTTTGAATTGCAATAACATTTCACAACATTACTGCTTTTACTGTATTTTTTTAAAAACAAATGCAGCCTTGGTGAGCAGAAGAGACTTCTTTCAGAAACAAAATCTCAAACTTTTGAACAGTACCTCATGGTCAGTTTTGATTTGATGTTAACAGATGTTTACACACAGCTCAAATCTAACATAAGAAGAACCAGCCTCTAGTGTGTGTGAGAGAGGACTGAAGGTGATGGCCTCATTAATTAAATTTAGCCTGTGACGAGGTTTAAATTAGACTGTGAGTCAGCAGCACTGCAAAGCACGAGCAGAACCAGAGCAGATGAAAATATGGACACATATCAACAGACTGTTTGACTTGATTCACTGAACAAAGTAAATGAACTCTGTGTGTTTCTACAGACTTTATTTCATTAAATCATCATTAAGCCATATCACGAGTTTGGTTTTATTTCAATGAATCGTGCAGCCCTACTATTACATGTCATTATTTAATGACTAGATTTATTAAAAGTGTGTGTGTGTGAATCTCACCCATGACAGTCCAGGTTTGCAGCCCAAATGTCCGTCCCCAGAACGTCGAAAGAACATTCTCTGTTTCCATTCTGAAACACACACATCGTGAAAGTTTAAAACATTGAAAAAAAAAAGTTCCTGATGACTTCAATATATACATATAATGTCACCTTCGCTGGGGCTCTGAACTGGTTGTTTCGTCCTCTGCTGCCCGATCTAGAACCAGAACTGGGTCTAGAACCGGTGCTGCCATTACTGCTGTGCTCCCAATCATCCTGAGAGAGACCAGATTCATTCAGATTCATCTATTCTGGATGTTAACATGGATACATTTCCTCAATCGTTCAACATCCACAGGACACATTTAAAAGATCAGGAATCTTTTCAAGCTGATTATTTTCAGTCTCAAACATGTAAATGTAAAGATAGAACAATATATGCACCATGTCATGCATGCGGAGTCAAATGAGTTTTCAGCTCAGTCAAAAGCAAAGCAGTGAGATGATCACACACACGCGTGACCTCATCGCATCACGTGACCTCAGACCACAATACTGTCACTGTGTCATTCACAATGCTCTCTCACACACATACTCACAACATTCATGCAGCACACAGTGCATCTAACCTTCTCACATGTGCCGTCTTTAATATTTAATATACACACAAATTAAGCATATGGCTGACAGCTTTAGTCTGCTCCATTGTCACTAATGAGGGAACATTCAGATCACAGTGATGCAACATCAGTCTGGATAATCACGCATATGAAATATAAACTCAGAATCACGAGATACAGTATGAACTAAGATAAGAACAAAGATATTAATTGATATATATTAGTTTGGGGCGGAAATAAGCTTCCATATATGTGACCCTGGACCACAAAACCAGTCTTAAGATTTAATAAGATTTAATAAGCTTTCCATTGATGTATGGTTTATTAGGATCTGACAATATTTGGCCAAGATTATTATTACAACTATTTGAAAATCTGGAATCTGAGGGTGCAAAAAAATCTAAATACTGAGAAAATCACCTTTAATGTTGTCCAAATGAATTCTTAGCAATGCATATTACTAATCAAAAATTAAGTTTTGATATATTTATGGTAGAAAATTTACAAAATATCGTCATGGAACATGGTCTTTACTTAATATCCTAATGATTTTTGGCATAAAAGAAAAATCGGTAATTTCGACCCACACAATGTATTTTTGGCTACTGCTACAAATATACCCCAGAGACTTAAGACTGCTTTTGTGCTCCATTGTTACATATTGTATAAAGAACGAAACAAAACACTTGTTGAAAGTACTTGAGATGAAAGAAAACTGACCAGAAACCGACTCACACAAGCTATAAAACAGAGTCCCCACTGAGAAATAAAATTACACGGGAAGGAAAGTTGTGATATATTTGCTTTTGCATTCATTCGCAAAATTTTTGGACTTTCTCGAGAAACTCCCTCGCAAACATTTGAACACAAAGAATGCAAAAGCTTTTTATAAGCAAATGCTAAGTTTCTCTCTCTTATTTTTAAATATATAGCGCCCCTCATGACAACAAGTACGCAGTGCACTCTTGCATTGTTATGAATTGCAGTCTGACATTTCTTAATGATGATGCAAGCAAGAAATACTTGTTTTTGGTAGCCCGAAAATTAATTTAACTAGCCCAAATAAAAAAAAAAAAAAAAAAAAAAAAAAAAAATATTATAATATATATATATATAATATATATATATATATATATATATATATATATATATATATATATATATATATAGTATATATATATATATATATATATATATATATATAGAAAATCAGGAGTTTAAATGTTAGGAGCGCTGAAATATTGTTGTTTCCCCGGTAACAGCTGTACACAAAGCAGCTCCGCACTCATAAACACTGCTTTATCAGGAATTATAGGTAAAATTAAATAAAAATGCCAATGACACGTTTCTGAGGACAGTCAGTTCCCTTCAGATACATTCAAATAAAGACATCTGTAGCGATTTTGCTTAATTTTGTTTAAATTATTTTATGTATAAAACACAATATCCCAATTACTTATTGCAACCAATTTAGCGAGTGCTTCTTGCATACAGTGCACTTACTGTTTACGTTTTCATATGTGACCCTGGACCACAAAACCGATCTTAAGTCGCTGTGGTATATTTGTAGCTATAGTCAAAAATACATTGTATGGGTCAAAATTATTGATTTTTCTTTTATGCTAAAAATCATTAGGATATTAAGTAAAGATCACGTTCCATAAAGATATTTTGTAAATTTCCTACTGTAAATATTTCAAAACTTAATTTTTGATTAGTAATATGCATTGCTAAGGACTTCATTTGGACAACTTTAAAGGTGATTTTCTCAATATTTACATTTTTTTTATTTATTTTTTTGCATCCTCAGATTCCAGATTTTCAAATAGTTGTATCTTGGCCAAATATTGTCTTCCTAACAAACCATACTTCAATGTAAAAGATTATTTATTCAGCTTTCAGATGATGTAAGAATCTCAATATTGAAAAAAATTTACCCTTATGACTGGTTTTGTGGTCGAGGGTCACATATTAACATTAGCATCTAGCTACACTTTGACAAACAGCATGCCATCTAGGCACCTGTGGTGTACTATTTTCAGCTATGATTTGGGACGCTCTAACCCTAACCTTGCACTATTCAGGACAGACATTATGTGAACTGGGACCTAGCACTAGTTTGACGTTTCTGTTGTTTTCTGTGTCCATCCATTAATACGCTTGTCTGAGAAGTTTTCTGATGACAAACACATCTGTTTCTGAACACCTCGAGTCAATTTCAAACATTTCTAGACACCTCCAACACTAACACTTTTGATGAGCTGAACGTGTCTGGTGTGAACAGGGTGTTATGGATCAGACACACATACACACACATGAAAACTCACTGGTTTGGACGGGCCCCTGCCCCGTGAGGACGACCAGCTCCCGTCAATCTTATCACTGCAGTCTTCTGTCCACTGAGAGACAGAGAGACACCATTAGTGTCACATTGGTTTGTTTTGATTATTACTTAGAAAAACAGAATTACAGTACATCATCTTCAACACAGCTTTTTAAGGTGCACAGGATGTTTTACCTGTAAGTGTAGGACAGGGTGTGAGGTGTAGGACTGCGTGTGTTTTACCTAGAGATGCGCCGATTCCGATTTCTGATTTTTTTGTAAGTGTGCCCTGCCAATGTCAATTTTTGCTGATTCCGATTTTCTTTCTAAAAACTATATATATACAACAGTATATACAAACAAAAATCTATACTTTTTTAATGCAAAAAATCTTTTACATAATAAAAAATGATTAAACATTACAATTCCCCCAATTTGGACAAAGTAACAGATGTTCTCTCACTTAAACAACTCTCAAAATAAAGTGCTCTGTGACTAGAAAAGAGGTAGAAATAATTAACTGAAAAGGAGTTGCTGTACTGCTGTTTTTTAAATTCTAATTTTTTCACTAACCTTATTAAATGTGTCATCTTTCACATCAAATTCTTACATTGTTTAAATTAATTCAGTTAGAATAATAAGAAACTGTAGAGCTGTTACCATTCAAATGAAATCAGTATGAACAAACTCTCTTTCCACTGCAGCAAACACAGAAGCTGCATCTGAAGTGGCATTAGATGACATCAGCAGACTGACCGGCTGATCACGTGGAAAATCGGCTAATTCCGGTCCCTGGCCGGTCGATCGGTGCACCTCTAGTTTTACCTGTGCAATGTGGGATGGGGTATGTTTTACCTGTGAGGTGTGGGATGGTGTCTTGTCCACATCCTGTTCGGTTTCGTTCTTGTCGCTCAGGAGTCCCTGCACCTGGTACTCCAGCACGTAGCTGTCAATGAAACGCTCCAGCTCCTCGATCTCCTGCGAGCGCGTGCTTCCCGCCTCTGACGACGCTGATGCTACGGATGAGCTCTCCATGGCAACCAGCCCAGTGGGGGGAGGGAGGGAGAGAGGGGAGCTGTGGGCGGGGCAAAGAAAGTTCTTAGTAATGTGAAATGACTTTACAAATGGAGAATATAAATGTTATAATATATTTTTATGATTACTCACAATGATTTTTATGACACAGTGATTTAATATGACATTCAAATGTACATAAATTATGTTAAGCAAACAAAACTTTTTATCAAAAAACAGACAAACTTTAGTGTTCATGCTGGTTTATTATTGTAATATCATAATATCAGAGATTTTATCCCTAAACATAACATAAAAAATGAGCCATGAAAACAAATACAGAGATTAAAAATATATGTATGTATGTATGCATTAGTAATTTATTAATTTGGTCAGTTTTTTTTACTTAAATTTTTACTTAAATTTATTTTACTTTTTAAAGTCAAACGTATCTAGTCAAAATACAAACTTCAGCAACAGCGTAATTAAAATTAAACTGTACATTTCCTTTCATTGCTTTAGAACTTAACTAATCAATTCATTTTTCAATGAAAAAGTATCTATGTAAATATTCAGTTCTAGTAGTACTCGGTTCAAATATAAATTCCCCCAAATACAGTAATACTTAATCACAGCATCAAAGTACCATTACTCCAGACAGAGCTTCACACACTTGCTTTTATTTTTACTTCTCCATTTGTTTTTGCATTACATAATGACGGCTCTGGGTGGGACGACATGCCCCGCTAACACCAGGTGACAGAGAGAGAGAGAGAGAGAGAGAAAGGGAGAGTTTAATCTGGTGTTAAGTCAATACTTGAATCTTGGCCAAGCAAAGAGGATTTACAACTGGAGCAGCACCATCTTACCAGCACACATCCACAATAACACTCCCGCTTACACTTACTATAACACATCTGCTCATATTTAAGATCATTTACTGTTTTTCACACCACCCAAGATCTGTGCAGGGATCTTTTGTGTACATATCCAGCATGTTGCCAAGCAGAGAGCATTAAAGTAACCAGAGATCTGACAGAGAAACGGAACTTGTGATAAACAGCTAGTGTAAAAGAAAGACATGGGCGGGACTGACAAAACCAGACCAGTGGAAATAGAAACAGGAAGCACAAGCATATGGCAGGAAGTCTAATTGCTGAAAGACAATAAATGTTTTAAAGATCCACATCTGCAGCTGTTCTATCATCTGTCCAACAACCTATATTATCAACATCTGCTCCACAGCACAGCTTATTCTGGTTAAACACTGACAAGACAAAGAGGCCAACTGACCTACAGAATCCAATCACAGGCCATTTTTGAGTCACATCCAAATAATGAACCATCTCTGAAAGGTCTATCTTGATATTTGCCCACACTGTTTTCGTATAAATTATAAAATTATACATCCCCACAAAACTGCTTTCAACACTTATAATAATAATAATAACCAGAAATGTTTCTTGAGCAGCAAATCAGCATATTAGAATGATTTCTGAAGATCATGTGACACTGAAGACTGGAGTAATGATGCTGAAAATTACAACTTTGCTCTTTTATAAAATTATAATAGAAACCAGCTATTTTAAATTGTAATAATTTTAGCCCTGTATTCAGAGCAGCCTTCTTAAAAAACATTACAAAAAATCTTAACCCAAATCTTTTGGTAGCGTAATATAATTATATATATATATATAGTAAGTAACAAGCAAATTAAATTAGCAAAAAAAAAAAAAAATCTATTTCTCTGTCTCTCTTTCTTTTTTGTCCTTTCTCAAGTTTGTCTGATTTTGACTGAACTTTGATTTGTTATTCTGTGGTTTTGGGGGCGGGACATTCTCATTCTAGAGAGCATTTGATTGGACAAAATTCTGTACAGTGGAGGATTTATCATCAATATTTTTGGTTTATTTTCCCAGAAGAGAAAGACAGTAAAGTTGTAAAAAATCAATACACCAGCTTATAGATTGACCTCAAAGTACACAGACATGAGCAGAAGCCCACTAAAGTCCATTTCTGTCAGCATGGAACTGATACTGTCTAATCAAAGTCACAACATGACCAGGTTAAATTAAATAATAAATTAACTGCTAGTGCCTGTTTTTACTACCATCCTATAGTTAACTAGAACTAAAACAATTTAAAAAAGTGACTTGAAATAAATTAATTAACTGAAATAAAAATGAACTATACAAAGAAAGTTTATTTTATTTAATTTCTTATTTTCATATTCTCTATCTCTTGAATTTAAAATATTAACAAAAACTATACTAGTAAATAATAAAAACTATGTAGATAAACCAAATGTTTTGTTTTTATTAAACTAAATAATTACAGATCAAAGATAAACTAGAATAAACTAAGGATAAACTAAAAGATAAAAGACAAACTAAAATAAACTAGACTACAATAAACTAATAATAACAGGTACTAAACAAAGGACATAAAGCTGCCATCCATAAATCAATGTTCACATGGTGCAAAGTACAATAACAGGAATTATGTCAAAATGATATCACCTTACAGCTCAAAAAATAAACAGCTTATAATGCTTTATAAAAATTCAGGCTTCTCATTTCAGCTTTTAAACCCTCCTGTATGATGTGCATTATAAGAGCATGACTACAGGATAAATGTCTTTTCGGTTCATTTATACAAATGCATATGTAGGAATGAGCTGAAAATACCATTAGGTTGGAAATCAGAAAAAGTTTTAGACATTATGTTGGAAATAACAAAATAATTCTCTAAATAGTCTTGAATATACTGGCAGAAAAATAGCCTAAAAATTTTGGAGAAAATCTGTTTAGCCAGAAATAAGATTAATTGAGCTCTCATTAAGGCTTTTCCATTAGCCGCTCACATAATGGTGCTTGTCACAATGAATATTTCTCGTTTCAGGCAGAATTTGATCACGTCAAGTCTAAATGAGCACACGTGTCTGACAGGACAGTCACAGCAGCCTCGGGCGCTACGACACATGCTCTGCTAATGGAGCTGCTGCTGGCACACACTGCAACAACCGCTGTTTACACACCATCCACCATTCTACAACACTCAGAGAAACTATCAAAAATTGTGTACAAAAATTAACTATTAAATTTAACTAGTAAACATAATGTGAAGCATATCTGTCAGTCATACATAATTAAGATAAGAAAAGATTTCTGTAATAGTGCACAGAAAAACATTTTGGGCAGAAACAATTTTCACTCCGAAATGCTATAATTTGCAAAATGGCAAATAGTACATTGAAACATGAGATTTGGAGGCA
The DNA here is from genome assembly GCF_018340385.1 of Cyprinus carpio. Lineage (NCBI taxonomy): Eukaryota > Metazoa > Chordata > Actinopteri > Cypriniformes > Cyprinidae > Cyprinus > Cyprinus carpio. The sequence continues at coordinate 3,160,825 of NC_056617.1, read as the reverse complement.
GAAAGACTTTGAAAAATCTACAGTATTTTATGAATGTGCTACACACAGTTTATCAGGTTTATATATTTATTTAAAAAACTGTGTGGATTAGAAACATTTTTTACTCAAAATTGCTAGTAAATTAAAAAAAAAATAATTACAGAAAACTGCAATATGTTGAATTAAACAGACTGAAACAGTATTTTCTTGTAAAACTTCCTCTAATAATCCAAGTTTTATTTGCAGCTCTGAAAAATCATTTGTTACAGTGTAGCCATATTTTAGCCATGTTTAAACTTTTTAACTGAATAAACTGAGATTCACGTTGATTGTAAGCAATCTTAATGAATGCATTTTGAAAATATGACTTTATAATTTAAATACTTTAATTTTATCCAATACATCACATTAAGGAAATTAAACATTGCAATTTTTATTTCATGTTTTCTTTTTTCTTTTGATTTGATTGTATTGTGGGTCTAATTAGCTGGAAAATGTGTTGCTTAATATTGTTTCCCATTGATTACATCATCAGAAAAGTTGCTTAAGGGGCAGAAAAAGTTATTACAATTATAAAATAATTTTTGTTTTGTTTTTAAATAAAAATCTTGAAAAATTAGCATCCTAGAAGTTAAGTGTTTTTTACTGACTTTCTTAATGACTAGCGAAATCAGGAACTAAAGGAGAAACCCCCTGCACTCCCCCCAATCACCATCAAGGACAGTAGTGGTCGACCGATATATCGCCAAGGCCGATATATTGGCCGATGTTTGGCATTTTTCAAATCTCTGCATCGGCCGATAAGTTTTCTGTTTGGTCGATGAGTTTGTGGGGGGACTTTCTTTTTGACGGCGCTGAGAGTGGCTGCGCCTGAACACACAGTGCTCACATTCTCCCTCTTGTTCGCTGTCGTTGTTAACAGTTCTGTTAAACAAAGGAATTAAAATGTATACAAAAAATATTATTATGATTGCTTTTATATTATTAGTAATAGAAAGGGAAACATTATAATACTTTCTCGTTTGCCGTCAGCATTCAGCAAATACGCATTTATATAATTTAAACTAATCTCTGAATGACAAATGAGCATCACAGGAGCTGCTGAAACAGTTCTACTCCGCCATCATTGAATCCATCCTCTGCACTTCAGTAACTATCTGGTTCAGCTCAGCTTCTAAATCTGACGTCAGAAGACTACAGAGGGTAGTCCGGACTGCTGAGAGAATCATCGGTACAACCCTCCCTTCTCTCCAAGAACTGTACTCATCCAGAGTGAGCAAAAGGGCTGGCGAAATCACTCTGGACCCCTCACATCCAGCACTCTCCCTCTTTGAACTGCTGCCATCTGGTCGACGCTACAGAGCTCTGAGCTCCAGAAGAGTTTCTTTCCTCGGGCAATCCATCTCATGAACACTTGACAATAAACGTGGAACACACAACACTATTATACATTTATTTATTTAACACACATACTTATTTACATATTAAATTTGCACCTAACATATCTGTACATACTAAATTGTCTAATTTTGTATATTGTGTTTTTGCTATTTTGCACATTGTCTATTTTGTATATTATTCTTTTTATTATCTGTGACCTGTCTTGTCACTCTGTTGCACTGTGGCACTTCTGTCACTAAAACAAATTCCTCGTATGTGTAAACATACCTGCCAATAAAGCTCATTCTGATTCTGATTCTAAAAACATTTACTAGTGACAAACCACTAGAGTATCTAGTAATTTAAAGCATTAAAGACGCCGCCCGGTGGTGTGAAAAGAGCTTAGAAATAACATATCTGAACATCTTGATGTTCCAGAACAGCTTCCATCTACACACACAAACACATGAACCACAAACAATAACAACAGCACAGCTACACTAACAGAATAAGGAACAGAAAGAAACACAACAGTATAACGTGTGTGTGTGTGTGTGTGTGTGTGTGTGTGTGCGTGTGTGTTCAGCTGTTTAACGTGTGTCTAATTTCCCATTAAAATAGTTCCTTCTTGCAGCACTGCAGTAAGATCTCACTGCTCTCTGATCACCTGTGTGCAGACGCTCACAAAGACCCCCGAAAGACAAAGAGAGAATCTGACAGAGAGAAGAAGAGGAGAAGAAATCAATCAAGAAAGGACAACAAAGAAGGAGAGACAGAAAAAGAGATTTGACATTTTTTGACTAGTTTAAATTCTCATTGTTATGTGTTTATTTTATTTCTAACTATGGTTTAATTAAAATATCATGCATTTATGCAAAAGTAATATGGTGAAATATTATTACAATATTAAATAGCTGAATTTTATTTGAATATGTGTTAAAATGCATTTTATTTCTCTGATGCAAAGCTGAATTTTCAGCATCATTATTCCAGTCTTTAGTGTCACATGATCCATCAGAAATCGTTCTAAAATTATTTGCTGTAAGATTTGCTGCTCAAGAGAGAAAGATTTGCTGCTCATTTCTGACTATTATCAACGTTTGTATTTGTATTTACATTTCATATAGTGAATAATTTCAAAAGAAAAGCTATATATATATATATATATGTGTGTGTGTGTGTGTGTGTGTGTGTGTGTGTGTGTGTTTAACAATGGCTTATCTTTTTTGTTAATACTACTACCCACTGCTTCTGTATGACAAATGTACAATCACGGCAGTAAAGTACATTAAATTGACCAAACACTGGAACTGAATGGAGCGAGTGGGTGGATGGAGCGCTAAATAGAAGCATATGTTCAACCTGGAACGACTCGATGTGCAAATGTGGAAACAAAATAAGAGAACGGTGACAGAACAGCACAGAGAGACACTGCGCGCTGATAGTGATGCAGTGTGTGTGTGTGTGTGTGTCTGCTCTTTGTTGTCTGGTGCAGTAGAGTGTGTAAAATCCTCCACGTGTGTTACACTCGCTCACAACAGCTGTTTGAACAAAGAGCTCACAGACACGCCCCACACACACGCCGGCATCATCACAGCGGTGACATCAGCATGATGGATGACTTTCCCAACATGTTCCATCAGTGCATGTTATTCCAGAGAAAACTCATCTGTGTTTTCATGATCACGCATCAAAATCTCTCTCAAAAGACTGATAATAATGGAACATAAAATAAACCATAATATCCAAAGCCTAATGAATTACAATAATATTCACTTTCACTTATAAACATGTTGCATTATGCCGTTTATGTTGTCAATGATGCATGTTTAATTATACACGAGCAAACCTGTGGACGTGCCAAACACTCAAACACAAACTGACGGGAAGTTCAAAGTCTCCTGTACACTTCGCCCCGGTGCAATAAAAAGACAAATTCAGCGTTTACTATCAGATTGTTATAACCAAGCAAACACTTTCAAACACTATCACAGTCCCTGACAGAGACGCAAATGTGCTCTAGAGAAAGAGAGAGTGTCATTTTAAACACAAACGCTACAGATGTTTCAGCATATTAGAATGATTTCTGAAGGATCATATGACACTGAAGACCGGAGCATTGATGCTGAAATTTCAAGTTTGCGTCACAGAAAATAAATTACATTTTATAATAAATTCACATAGAAAATGGTTATTCTAAATTGTAATAATATTTCACAATATTTCTGTTTTTACTATATTTTTGAATGAATAAATGCAGCCTTGGTGAGCAGAAGAGACCAGATTTAGATGAATTCGAAATCTAAGTTGAATCTAAACCCAACAGACTAGCAGCTGCTCAGCCAAAACGGATGTTTTAAACTGCTTGTCTTGCAGGTTTGAGTCAGAGTGTGTGTTCAAGATCTCCTGACATCACAGAGCCTGGAGCTCTGATTGACAGCCATGATGATGTCAGCTGGTTGTCAAGACGACACCTTTCAGTCACATCAGCACCAGTGCAACGCTGACAACAGGAAGTCAGTCAAGCGTTCTCCTCCAACATGATCACAAAACACATCCGGATCAATTCTTTCTGATCCATGGCCTGCTTTTCTGTTCCAGAAGACGTGTTATTTAAGTCCGCCTCTTTGGCCAACATACATAATCACATGACCGGTCATGATCAATGCAGTGAGTTTTCACGGGTGGGTAGGGCTGCAAAATAATCAAAATAAAATCAAAATAGCGATATGACTTTGATCAAATCAAATCCCAAAGACTCTGATTTAATAAAATAAAAAAAATATAAATAAAAGTTTAATGGTTTAACATTTGAAAATGAAAAAAAAATTAAGAATATTAGTGTTATTAAAACATTAAATATTAGTGTTGTAATATTACAGTTGTAATGTAAAATGAAAATGATTACTATTTTCTTATATTCTAATTTTTACAGTGAAATATTAAAATTTTCATATTTCTTTTTCTTTTTCTTTAATAATTTTAATATTTATATTTAGAAGTAATATACTAGTAATATTAATTTTGTTGGTTGATGTATTGCCCTATCAGCTTTACGTGGCAAATACACATTCAACATTCAACAATATAATATAATAAATACAATAAAAAAAAAAAAAAAAACATGTCTCATGACATTAATAATTAGGCAGACAAGTCAGGCATATTGATTAATAATCACAAAATGTTGGCCAAATTGTGCAGCCTTACAAACAAGCACAGTGAACCTGGTAAGAATTTTAATCATATTTTAAGTCGCCATTTGAAACAATAATTCTATTGTTCTGTTCTACAGCAGAACCTCAAATAGAACACTACAAAACCTTCAAACTACAAGATCTAATCAGTGCACAGTCTTATTCTTCATCATGTGATCACTGCTTAACTCAAAACAACCCAAGAAAAAAAATCAAGAGTGAACAACATCAGCTTAATGAATGATGGGCGATTCACTCACTCTAGAGATCAGGCTCCTGATGCCTTGTTGAATGCCACTGTATATCAAATCTTGATGTAGACCATCTTAAAATGGTCAAATACTGGCTGATTAGCTGATATAATCAGTTTATCATAGTACCAATATAGCAAACTTCTTTTGAACTCATCTTATCATTTTCTAATCAAGTTAAACTACAACCAAACAGATCTTCAGAATTTATTCTCTAAACATTTAAAGTACAACCAAACAGAAGTAAAAAAAACAACATATACAATGACAGAAAACCACCGATGAAGCTCATACAAAAGCTTTTTAAGACAGATAATGCCATTCTCTCTGTATTGTATGACCCACAATAAACATCATCATCCACAACAATGCAACGTCAAATACTTTTTATTTCAACTCTGAAGGTTATGGTGTTCAGCAGCACACATACACACTATTATCCTGGATGCATAAGCATTGACACTATTAATTTGCATTAATTATTGCATTAAAATTAATAATAAATACTAAAACATACAGTCAGGATAATCCATATAGGAGTTTAGTTTACCAATTTAGCAATTATCAATGCATTTGTAGAGACTGTCAATATAAAAGTGCTGTTTAAATGGTCTTTCTGTACAACAAGCACAGTAATATGAGAATATGCTGAACGTACAAGATATGAAACGACCACAGTTTTTAACTACAGGCCCACAAACTCAGTTACAGCTGGAAAGGGAGAGACAACACACGCAAACACACACACACACACACACACACACACACACACACACACACTGATGTCTCTACCTCTCTCACACACTCATGATGTGATCTGAATCCCAATGGAATGTCATGAAATTCGGCAGCTCTGATTGGCTGAAGAAGCAGGAAGTGAACACATTCCAACTCACACAGCACCACAAATGACCAATGAGAAGCACAGACACTGTCAGACTGAGCCAATCAGAATCTTCAGTTCATGATGAGAGCAGCAGGGATTGGATAAACAATGGTGGGCAGCAAAAACAGGCCTATCAGCACTGCTCTATGAGACAAACAAAGCCTCTCTTGTCAAGGAATAGATTTCATACAGCAAGAGGTGAAATTACAGGTGCATTATGATGTTAGTGTTTATTTTATACATCATCCCTCATCATAAATTAATTTTAAAACAAAATGGTAAAGAACATGAAGCTGTCTGTGAATGTTTGAACATTATTTAAAAATGAAAATTAATGTTACTTAGGAAGTAATATGATAACAATCCACATATTTTATATACATTTCAGAGCATGTTGATCTATGCACCATGAGTCAGCTGTCTGACCATCTAGGCAAAACTCAACCAAATTTGTTTTATACAAAGCCACAACATTTACCACTTTTCTGCAAAATAAACATGTATTGTCCAGTTCTTAAAACAGTTCTATTGTATACAGTTAACAGTCTTTGCACTATTTTAGGTTTACTAATTTATTCATGATTTAATTCCTTTATATCTTTATCTTTTTATATATTTTATGCACAGTCTATGAAGCTGACAAGATTAATATATTATTGCAGGTTGTATTCTGTATATAACGGTGTATGTGACAAATATAAATCTTGAATCTTCATGACTATGAGACAAATTAATTAACTCTAATACGTTTTTAATTGCTTTTTCGTATAAAGCTTTTAAAGTTCTCTCATCAGATCTGACAGTCCAGCCATCATCTGCAAACATGCACACAATTCTCAACAAACCTGCCACACACACAGGACAGAATATAATCTTTCACATCTAATCACACTGAATTTACTGCTCTGAGACTCATTAAGTCAGACTGAAGCGTTACAGATATTATAAGTATACAGTCAAAAGACATTCTTATGCTGCTAATTTAGCATTTATATCATTAACCTTATGACTTTTAATGGAGTGTGAAACTGCTCTGCTATATGATGTTCTCAGACTGACATGAGCCTGTGTAGACATGTCTCTCTCTCTGTATACTGTACACACATACCTCCATACATCCCGAGAAATTCACAGTGATTTGTGAGACAGCTCCAATCCCTTCAAATATTTCCCCCTATATATTTAAAACTGACTGCAGTTACATCACTAAAACATACATAAATATTTGACTACAGCAATATAAAAAATATATAAATAACAGCGGGCTAGTTGTCATGCTTTTTTCCCTCCAGTGTAGGGCTATTTTTTTTTTCAGTTTTGTAAAGACACATACCATGGAACAGGAGCTAGATTTAATCAGTGCTACAATTATGCAACCACAAAAACAGAACTGTTAACATACAAAAATTTAAGAGGTTTTAATTCATGAACAAGATATTTCACTCAAAACTCTTAAATACCTTTGTGGCGGCCAGCATCACTCGTCCATTATATATGTATGCAAATCTATTGCATTTAATCAAGTCAAAATTATGCAACAATGCATATGACACAGCAACTGTGTCTGACCCTGATCTAGAATCTGATAATGATTCTGATTACAAATGCAAGCACAGTCACAGCTAAATAGTGCACTAATGCCCCAGTATGAGATGAAGATGATTATATATACAGCATGTAATTAGTACAATTATGCTGAATACAGCCTACCTGACATCCAAACTATTGGCCACAATGCTGGTAACAGCAAACCAAATAGACTAGACTCTCTGATAAATACTGCTTTATATGCTGAATCAGACAAATCCAGGATCTCATAAATTACCAGCCAGCTGAAGGTCAGAGAGTGAATGAATATAATCAGACACTCTTAAAGAAATAGTTCAACCAAAAATATTCACTTACATCACAGACCAATGGAATCCTCTACAATGAATGGGTGCCGTCAGAATGCGAGACCAAACAGCTAATAAAAACATCACAACAACCCACACAACCAATGTGAAATGCTGTGTTCTTGTAAAAACAAATGCATCATTAAGACATTTAACTTTAAACTGATACTTCTGGCCAAAACATGAGTCCATATCCATTATAACGCTTCCCCATCTACTGTTGTCTCTCACATCAAAATCACCCACATATTCATTTAGAACTGTTTTGGCTTGTAATCGGGGCTTGATCTGTGCAGATTTCTCTTCTGATTCAGACCAGATGACTTTTTTTTTTTACAACAGAAGACAATGTTACGGATAGAGGAAGCAACAGAAGCAATGGTTTGAAGTTGAAAAGGCCTTAACACTGTATTTGTTTCTTACAAACACGCAGCTTTTGGCTTCACAAGATGTTTACTGATGGACTGGAGTGGTGTGGATTATTGTGACTCTCATTCTGACAGCAGCCATTCACTTCAGAGCATCCATTGGTGAGCAAGTGACTTAATGCTACATTTCTCCAAATCTGTTCGGATAAAAAAAATATTAATATAAAAATAAAAATAAAAAAAATCAGCATATTTTCATTTTGGGTGAACTATACCTTTAACAGAAATAATCAGTGCATCTGAAAAAAGGGCCTTTATATCACTACTGTAAATGCAGGCCAGCTGCGTGTCACTGCTGATGAGGAAGGTGAAGCAGCAGGGGAAAATCAGGGCTGTTTAACTGCATGCAGGCATATGTGTGTGTTTCTGGCCCTGCCCGTGTCTGATGCAACCACACCGGAGATCGATGTGATATGAAACCGGTAATACAGTCCAGAACCGGTCAGCAGAATGCAGCTCTAAAACTGCAGGAACTGTCATGACGATCAAGATGAGGATATTTATATAGACACCAACAGATCCCAAATCAGTTGATCACTTAACACTAGCACATCTGACAGTTTATTCTCCAAAAATCAGAACATGTGTGCCTTTATTGCTTTAAATACGTTTTCTATTATGGCTGGAGACTTTCAAAGCAGCAACAATAAAACCAAAACACACAGTGATCAGAAGAATCTGAGCTGTCATCAGGTTCAATCAGAACGCCAGACATCTGTCATTTCTCTATGATCAAAGCGACGCCGCCAGATCAAACCGATACATTCTATCAACAACAAGATACAAAGTTGCGGCTCGCTGCTAGTGTGAGGTGTTACAATGTATCACAGACGTTCCATCCGGTCGCGCGCTGTTACTACAGGCTGCGCTGGATACGCCACAGTAAACACCCCAAACCGGCGAGAGCTTCAGATCTGCGGCTAAACACACGCAAAATACTCACCGGAGATCTGCGATCGGGCCTGCGGGGATCGCCGGGTGTCCTCCGGGGTTAAATCCGCCCGGTCATGAGTGTTTCCCGTGGACAGAGACGTGTCCGGGAGGGAGAGATTAGCCTGCGTCCCTCTCTCTCTCTCTCACACACACACACACGCACGCGCGCGCGCAGGGATGAGAATGCAGGAATGTGACGTTTAGTCCGGTTTGCTGACAGGACACGGGCACGTGACAACCGGGGATTGTGGGAATTTGAGTTCAAAGACAACGGCTACGTTTAAGGAATATCTTGTTGAATGGTTATATTCTATGGTATCTTATATCAATGTTAAATATTTTATTTTCTATTTCAGTTTATTTTATTTTTGTACTAATGCTTTGGAAATATTGTTTTAAAAAATAAAAGCCAAAAAAGTAGGCTACTTATAAATAAAATAATATAATATAATATAAAAATGTATTAATCTATAAATAAAAAGTAAGTATTTATTGACAAGAATTACTATTTTATGATCAAAAAGTCAGTCTAACTAAAAAAAAAATGTTTAGACCAAAAGTACTATGGTACGACTTTTTTTTAGTGTCATAATCTTTTTCCCCTTATTAAAATGTAATATCATGCCATTCTGATTCATAATGTAGTACTAAAGTTCATTTATTTGTATTATATTTTATTTTATTTGTAATATGGCAGTTTGATGTATACCATAGTACCAACATGTATATATTTGATGTTTTTTATTTTATTTGTATTGAAACACTGGAAATGCTGTTAAAGTACTTATTTAAAAAATAAAATAAATAAAATGTATTTATTCATAAATAACCTGTGAATGATACCTAACATAAAAACAGTTTGTTTGCTTGTTTGTTTGTTATTGTCCTTATTTTATTTTATTAGTGCTTTGGAAATATTTTTTGTAAAAAGGTCATGACAATACTTAAAAAAGCAAATAATAATAAATAAGTGTATAATATAATAAAATAATAAAATGTATTAATCTATAGTGCTTTGGAAATATTTTTTGTAAAAAGGTCATGACAATACTAAAATACGCAAATAATAATAAATAAGTCTATAATATAATAAAATAATAAGATGTATATATCTATAAATCACCTGTGAATGATGCCTAACATATAAAGAAAACTGTTGTTTTTATTATTATTATTATTATTTTTAAATTGACATTTTAAGTAAAATGAGGTATTAAAATAAAATTGTCATTGTATTATCAACTGGCAGTCTAATTAAACGAATATGTTTCAAAAGTACCATGGTACACTACTTTTTGGTGTATCACAGTTTTCATCCCCTTACTAAAAATACCATGATATTTTGATAATACTAAAATGTATTTAAATAAAATGTACAAAAAAGTATTTACCATGGTATTTATTTGATACTCTTAGGTATTTCCAAGAATAAAATATAATAAAAATAAATTAACTTTAGTATTACAGTATGAATCAAAATGGCATGATATTATATTTTAGTAAGGGGAAAAGTACCACAGTCTTATCAAAGTTAATTGTCCAAAAAAATCACTAGAGTACCAGGGTACTTTCTAGGGTGTTTTCTGATGCCCCCTAGTGGTCATAAATATCATCTGTGGCATTCTCTATCCTCTGTCGCACTCTGTGCATCTTTTCCTGTTCACTGTCGCCCTCTTGTGCAAGTTCAGTTAAACAAGCATGGTTTTGTAATAGCATGTGGGCTATTTAACCGGAACATATATTTCTTTAATTTATAATGAAGACATAATCTAATTATAGACGTAGCAATAAATAAATAAATAAATAAAAAAATAAAAATAAAATCCTTCTAAACATTTTATTTGTTGAGTTGCACTGAACTCCATGTGAAGTTTTTTTTAGGGTTTTGGCAGTGTATAATGCGTGATATATGATCTTTGTTATAGTTTCTCTGTCTACGGCCCTGTTGTGGAGCATCATATGAAAGTAAATCATGTTATGAGGAATAGACTAACGGTTTTCACAATGGCAAGGTCCTAGATAAATTTCCACAACTCATAATTTTCAGAACTGTTTTATGGAGTTTTGTCCACTTTTCTCGGAAAGACGTTTCGTAAGCTGAACAATCGGTAAGTTGTTAAACAAATATACTAGGGTTGCCAGGTTTGCATAACAAAACTAACCCAAACGGTAACACAACGGCGATATCCCAACTATCAAAACTTTAAATATAATATACCATATCTATTTTATACAGATCAAAGGCCACAATTTCATAGTTATTATAAACACCGCTCAAAGGCTCCATACCAGTGGCCCTCCTTCACAAAACTTAACATCTAGAGCAGTTTTATCTATGGTAGAAAATATAATATCTCAATACAAGTATTTCAGTCAAATATAATTCATGCAATAAGTCAAACGTTTTACCCGCGTGGGAAAAATCAGTTTAAAAGTAGGCAAATTTCGCGGGAAAACCGCGGACTTGGCAACCCGTACTTCAGTCCCTCAAAGCCTCATTTTCATTCCCGTCAGAAATGAAATATGGCGCTGCCCTGACTATTATGTATTCTGAGAAGATTTAAAAAGACAAGTGAAAAGTCGCCTCCCTCTACATGCCAAAAACACATGTTCACACGCACACACACACAATTATCACTTTGTTTGTGAAGGTCATCGCATGTGATGTCCTTCTTCGACACCTTCAGTCGCTTGGCCATTTTGGCTAGAACTGTTTTCATCAATAACAGCACTGCCAAGCTCAAGTCTTACACACACACACACACACACACACACACTGACACTCAGAAGTCTCCTGAAGTTCCACACTCTCCAGATGGCAATAACACTTTAGCTGTCGCTGTCAGAGACTAATTAATCTTCCTGGTGTGATCCATCTTCCTGCAGACTGCAGACTCTTCCTCCATCCTCTCTATCACTCCATCTCTGGCCCGGCCTGGACAGCCTGTCACCAGTGCAGGCCTCCACACACACCGCCCCCCGTTCTGTGACCTCAAAATCTCCATTTCCTCCTGAGAGACTCCATGATGCCAAAAATCAGCAGCATCGAGACAGTTTTGCTTAAGTTTGTTGTTTGGATGTTACTTACTATTTCCCATTGTCCTCTTTTCCTATTTGCTGCTTGACAATTACACAAACAATTTTGCCATTGCAATCAAAACGTCTGATAAAAATAAACATTACAATAAACCAGTGCTATTTTAGTATCACGGATGTACTACTATAGTTTGTTAATACTTTATTTCTATATTTCGTTTTTTAACTTTAATTTTAGTTCAAGTTTTAGGAATTTTGTTGTGTTTTGACATTTTCATGTATTTTTTTTTATGTCTATTTTTAATTTAATTAGTACTTCAACTTAAACTAAAGAAAATCAGAAATGTTGCCTTGGCTTCTAGCTGAAATAAAATAAATAAATATAAATAATTTTATATTTTATTTGACTTTTTATGGTTTTAGTTTTAGTTGTAGATAATAGTAGATAATAGATAATAACCCTTCAATAAAATATAATTATCATCAAATGGATAAACAAACAAACAAGCCAGTCAATATTATTATATTATCATTTATATACTATTATTGTTTTTGTTAGTAGTTCTAATTAGTTATTACATATATATATATATTTATTTTCCTTTTTCATTATTTTTTTCTCTCCAAGTTTTAGTAATTTTGTTGTTTTTTATTTTAGTACTTTAACTTATACCAAACAAAAATTTGAAATGTTGCCTTGGCTACAAGCTAAAATAAAATAAGTTATGTTTATATATTTTAATTTCTGAAATATTTATATCATATTATTTTATTTGTTATTTTATTTTATATTTTTATTTTACTTTTTATGGTTTTAGTTAATAGACAACAATAAAATGTAATTATCATCAAACAGATAAACAAACAAACAAACAAACCAGCATAATTTTTAATATTACTTATATAGTATTAACGTTTTTGTTAGTAGTTTTAATTAGATTTTATATATATATATATATATATATATATATATATATATATATATATATATATTATATATATATATATATATTGAGTTTGGTTTGGTTTGGTCATTTTAGTACTTCAACAAATACCAAACGAAAAAGATAAATGTTGCCTTAGCTACTAGCTGAAAAACTGTAAAATAAGTTTGTTTTTTACAACTTAATTTCAAGCAACAACATTCATAATGGTTTTAGTTTTAGCTAATGATAACTACCCTGCAACAAACAAATAAATAAAACACAGCAAACCACTATATGAAGGAAATGCAATATTAAGATTTTAATGCAGTAACAATAACTGCCTTTTATAAAACAAGTACTGTGGTGATATTATAGTATAACATGGTATGACCACTGTATTTTTTATTAAAAAAATTATATTTTGGACATGTACAGTACCATGGTAGTATCATTGCATTGGAAGTACCATAAAGAATTGTATAAGCACTTTACCATGGCACTGTCACCATAGTTTTTTTCATTTATTAAGCTGCTATTGGATGTTTCATATGTGATTTATAAGCATGAAATGGTGCAGCTCAGATCTGGTGTGGCTCGGAGCCCGACTGTTTTATATCTGCCATCTGAGCACTAGGTTTGTTTCAGTGATTCAACACACTTTATTGTAATAGGCTGTCATTAGATGGTGAGTCACGCGGGCGTCGTGCCAGCCTGTGTGTGGGCAGTGGGCTCGGGGCACACAATTTGTTGACTGTTTATTTGTCATGAACCTTTGCGTGTGCAGTTGTGCCACACAAACACACACATTCCCACACAATACGACCACTACATGTGTGATCTGGGTCATCCCTAATGTTGTAATATTTTGGATAAAATATTAAACTGAATGTTTTTAAAGATGAAAATCATATTAGCTTGCTTTATCAGTGAACAAAAGGTTAAATTTCATTATTTACTAATCAAAATATTGCAAACAAAACAGTAATATTCTTAGGAATACTGTTTTAAATGGTGCTTAATTTGACTTTCCATCATGTTAATCTTTAGGAAAAGCTCTTTAACTAATAAAAGCCAGTATTAACAATGGATATGATCGATTTTGTGATAATTTGTGGTATTTGTTAGTTTGTGTGACTAAAACATTCCATCCTCTTATGCTGAATTATAAAAAAAGACAAATTACAGAATGAAATAAATTCAATATATATATATATATATATATATATATATATATATATAATATATATATATAGTTGTAGTTAGTTATTTTAGTACTTCAACTTACACTAAAGAAGTGTATTTATTTATTTTAATATTTCATTTTATTTTAGTTAATGTATATTTAATGTCAGGCAATGATTTTTGTTTTATTATAATTTTGAAACTATTTATTTATAATCATTTACTTATAAAAAATTACAAATACGTTATGTACGTATGTAATTACATACATATGAAGCAAGAAACTGAAAGAAATCTTATAAAATTGAGAAATAAATGAGAATTAAAAATATATAATTAAAAAAAAATGAAATCCTTTGTAAGATAACTTTAGCTCTTTGTTTCCATCCGGTTTATTTTCTTGATATTATCTAAATAACCAAATTATAATCAATAAACCTGAAGTCTGCTATGTTCTGTTATAGAACTATATTTAAGTGGGTTTTTGAAGGTTACAGAGTTCAAAGAACAGAAATGACCCATCCGTTATTCCATATTTCCGCTATTACTCAAAACAGTCCCACTTTCTAGACACAACACAAGTGGGTTGATGTAAAGACTGTTTTGCATTTGTTTTTCTCTGTGAATACTGCAGCTCTGTCCAGAGCGAGCGAGCAGAGCCAGCGGAGGGTATGCAAGGCAGTAATTAGCGAGGGAGAGCCGGCGTGATGATATTTCTGTGAGGCTGTGGCCTGCGTTTAAAAACTGAAACGTGGAATTATGCAGGACGGCCACCTCCCTTCCTTCTGCTCCACGGCCCCGTCCCAAACATAAACAACATCAGGCCCTGCGTTCAGCCACCTCCGCACCTGCTCACGACAACATCACTCGCCCGTCTGTGGATCTGAATGACAGCCAGATGAACTATCAGCAGGGTTGCCAGGTTTGTGGAACAAAACTAGCCCAATGGCCAATCAAAAGCAACCTGATGACCATATCCCAAATATCAAAACTCACAGTATTATTTTCCCATATGTAAATTTCATATTTTACAGTCATTGTTATGTAAATTGAAAACCATAACATGGTAGTGATTATGGTCTCGTTGAGGAGAGGTGTGTGGATATTTCACCATTAAAACAGACTTAAAACAGCTGATCAGACTTAAAACAGGACAAACTCAGTAAGAAAACGCCCAAAGCACCCTAGCAACCACTTAGAAACAGCATAGCAACACTCTAACAACCACTCAGAATACCTTAGAAACAGCCTAGTAGTAACGTCTGGAATCCACAAACTTCCTAGAATCTTTCTAAAAACAAAACAAACACTGTAGCAACATGGCAACACCCTGGGAACCACCCAGAGCACCCTAGCAACTCACTAGAAACCACAACGCAATGTGATAAAATAATCTGTATAGTTTAGCAACTGCAAAGCAACACCCTGGAAACTACCAAGAACGCCCTAGCAATTCCCTAGAAACCCCATAACAATGTGCTAAAAGCACTCTGTACTCCTTAGCAACTGCATAAGTACACTCTGGAAGCCACCTTGAACACCCAAGAAACTCCCTAGAAACCACAAAGCAACGTGCTAAAACACTCCGAACACCCCAGAAAACCCAATCAAAACCCCATAAAAACAAAAAACAAAATCCAACAAAAACCCTAGAAACCACATAGCAATGAGATAAAAACACTCAGAACACCTTAGCAACTGCATAGTAATGCCCTGGAAGCCACCTAAAGCTCCCTAGTAACTCCCTACAAAACAATGTGATAAAAACAAAATGAACACCTTAGTATCTGGATAGCAATACCCAGAACACCCTAGTAACTCCCTAGAAACCACTTACTGTAGAAATATGATAAAATGTCTCTGAAAACCTTACCTACCGCATAGCAACACCCTGGATACCACCCAGAACACCCTAGGAACTCCTTAGAAACAACATGCCAACGTGCTAAAAACACTCTGAACACATTAGCAACTGCATAGCAATACCCAGAATACACAACACCTTAGCAACTGCATAGCAACACCCTGGAAACCTCACACAATAATCTAGCATAACCAGAACACCTTAGCAACTGCATAGCAACACCCTGGAAACCTCACACAATAATCTAGCATAACAAGGGCAAGTTTCACACAGGCAAACACCACTAACATTTGTTTTAAAATATAAATGTAAAAATGCAGTTGAGTTTTTCAGCAGCACACATCAGCATGTTTCTGTCCAGCTCCAGACAGAGAGATGACTGACAGACAGGCGGCTTTGAGCTTAAACGGCTGAACATTTAAACATAATTGAAGATTAGCAGGTGTTACAAACACACAAATCGTCACTCAGTGTGTGTTTGGCTCTTTAGCCAGCAGGTGGGGACAGAAAACCGGCCAGACGATCGCCGTGTGTGTGTGTGTGTGTGTGTGTGTGTGTGTGTGTGTGTGTGTGTGTGTGTGTGTGTGTGTGTGTGTGTGTGAGCGGTTCTCAATCCGTTTCTTACTGTTGTCCACCATATGCCATCAGTCCACACCAGCAGAGACCCTAATAATTACAATTATACGCTATAATTGTTTTTAATTGTGTTTAGACTTTAATGCGACTCGCATAGTATTCTTTTTTAAATGAAACAGCATTCAATACGCAACAAAAAGATTCCAAAAAGTAATATGCTGCATTGTTGACACACGACCTCATTATTTTCCGTGTTTAATTTGAGTTGCATGCATTATCAGTAGTTTTACATATTTTACAACTCTCTAATCACAGACTGGAAATCATTAGGTTTCAGTCATTAAACTGGAAATGAAAGGAAAAGTGCATTGCATTGTTGGATACAGTGTGATCTGTTGTATACTGCACATTTAAGCATTCAAAAAAAAGTGCATGCATAAAAGCATGCTGCAGAAATAGTAAACTAGTATGTCAAACTAGTTTAGAATCACCCCACTTTAAAAACGTGTTGTTGTTTTTTCTCGAAGTATGCATGCACGTCGTGTTGCCCCCTGTTGGTGGTCGACGGTACTGCGTCCGGCCCCCTGCTGCGGCCGCTGGCGGCGTCGGGCTCTGGGTGAGTGTGTGAGCACCCGTTGAGTAGGTGGGTGAGCTGGAAGAGTGTGGGAGAGGTGGTAAGGGGGCAGATGGGCCGAAGAGAGAAGTTCATGGAGGATGTAGAAGGTGTCAGGTACAGGAGAGGGAGGGTGAGAGAGAGACAGACAGACACACTCACGCACACAGACACGGCTCCTCATTACACACTTTCCCATCTAATTCACAGATTCAGTAATGTAGGTGCAGAAAAGTAAGTTTTTATGAACACACTCTTAAAAATACAGGCTGCAATTAAACCCAAGGTGGTTTGGAGTCTGATGTTACAAGAGAACACAGTTTAACTTTTTGTTCTTTAGTTCTTTGTGTATATGTATAGGCCTATTTTTTCTGATTTTCTCATTTTAATGTTAATAATATTTCATAAACCAAAATACTGTTATGAAAAATTTATATAACATCAAGAGCTAAACTTTATTAGAATTTTTATTAGCTTCCAAAGAACAGATTGCAAAAATATAAACAAATAAATAAATAAATGCAATCTATATAGCAAATGATTATTCTACAGGCAATCTTGATTTTTTTATCCTCCTGTTTAAAATGATTAAAGAATCTATAAAACAACAAAAACTATTAATCTTTAAAGAACAATTAAAAAATTGTACATTATCCTTATCTATATATATATATAATGCATTTAATGTAATATATATATATATATATAAAAACATATAAATACAAAAGTTAATTTTTTTTAAAAATCACAAGCAGTCCTTAAACACATTAGGGGCAGAGTGAGCTGGTGTTCAGCATGTGTCACAGATGTTAAATGAACTCTGCTTCTGGTTAATTTCTTTTTTAATGAGCATTCCTGAGAGACTGATGCTCGTTTGAATGTCGCTCTCGCTTGGACAGTCACATTTTATTGCTGTTTTCTATTACAGTTTCTGTCTGGACACCTTGTTAAGCACAGATTGGCACATTTTCTGTGTGTGTGTGTGTGTGTGTGTGTGAGATCCTTCAGCAGACAGTCTTTAAACCTCCACGTCTCTGCTGCTCTCAGCCAGAGGATCATGTCATCAACTTTATATGCTAAAATGACCAGATTTCCACAAACTGTCCCACTGTTTCAGCGACCCACGTGTCTATTTGTTAAACACATTCACTCATTTTCTAACTCTTTTGTATTGTGAAATCAGAAACAATCTGGTGCTTCATCTTTTAAGTTAGCTGCCAGACGGCAAAAAAGAAAAACATGCTAAATTTCTTTTGTGTTTTGCGTTAACAGAGTCTCATAAACAATAATTTGACAATTTTCAGTACATCCTAAAGCAGCGGTGTTCCTAAAAAGAAATGAGGGCACCTGACAGAAACTCAACACACAAAAATGAGACACTAATACTGTATTCAGACACTTCCTGATTCTTCAGATATGAGTTAAAAATGACCTGCCATTATTTAACACAATTAACACAAATGCACCAATTCATTTTATTATTTTACAATTCAATACAATACATTTTCAAAAATTATTAAAAATTATGAAAACATTTCTGTCCTCAGACCAATGCTTTCTATGTTAAAGATTAGATTAAAATAAATACGTAAAAGCAATATTTCTACTATGTCCTGACAAATTTTAAATACATTATATTGTATATATACTGTATATAAAGCAATGATTTTTAACATGTTTTTGAAAGAAGTCTCTTCTGCTCATCAAGGCTGCATTTATTTAATAAAAAATCCAGTAAAAACAGTAATATTGGGAAATATTATTACAATTCAAAATAGCTGTTTTTTATGTAAATAATTTTTAAAATGTAATTGATTGCTGTGCTCAAAGCTGAATTTTCAGCATCATTACTCCAGTCTTCAGTGTCACATGATCCTTCAGAAATCATTCTAATATACATATCTCCTGATTATTATCAATGTTGAAAACAGTTGTGCTGCCCAATATTTTTGTGGAAACTTTGATGAATAGAAAGTTCAAAACAACAGCATTTATTTGAAACAGAAATCTTTTGTAACATTATAAATGTCTTTAATGTCACATTTAATCCATTTAATGCATCATTGCTGAATAGAAGTATTCATTTCTTTTAAATGAAATCTTACTGACCCCAAACTTTTGAAAGATAGATAAAGAAACACATATGAAATGTCAGTTTTTGTTGTTCTTTAGCAGTCACCTTTTTATTAAAGCAATTTACAGGAAAGTGGACAATTAGAGCAGGTTTATAAGAATCAAACCCCATAATCACACCCTGATGATTAATTTTGATGCTATTTGAGTTTATAAAAGGTGGCGACAGATGAATTAAATCAGAAGAGCAGCCAAACCCATCAAAAACCCGTCAGTTAAGGTTAAAGAACTAGCATAATCTGTATTTATCAGTTTAATCTGCACACCCATCTTAGACATTGATCAACGGTGCTTTGATTTCAGTCGTGAGTTGCTTCAGTGGGTGTAGGTTTCAAACCATGAATTTTGAATCAACCAGGTTTTTGCATATGAATAAGACTAGTTATCAACCCACCGGATCGATATCAGGCCGAAGGCAGCAGGGGAAGGAAAATATACCAAAAAATGTAACGCACGATGAGGGTCAAAGCAGAATGCGTCCCAGTTAAGGCTGTCGGAGAACAAACAGTCACCCCACACCCTGCGCTCGTGTCTTAAAAACATGCCCTGTTGTGTCAGTGGGGCGTAAAGTGAAATCAAGTCTCACTGGATACACTGGCTCTCGCTAAAACTCGCCAAAACCGAACCCACATAAAGACTAACGGCTTTACCAGCCTAATGTTTAATTAGACCAAACCCCTGCCCTCCTTTCCTGCCCCGAACAGACTGGAATCCTGCACATAATCACCCCCAGCGTCAGGCCAGGACAAAAACCGCATGGTGTGACTGCAACCTCGCTTTCTGTGGGGGTTTTTCTGGGCAGAGCCCAAGCTTTTGTGAATGCATTTCAGCAGCATCCGGCGTTCCTTCTTCATCATGTCTGGGTTTGGAGGACGTGAATATCATCCAAACTATTTACACTAATTGCATATTTACTGTTGGTAAATCACAGTGGATTTCTGAGGGAGGGAGAACATTTAGCACTCCAAAAATACTGAGCGCAGCAGGTAGAGTGACTTACAGTACATACAGGTTTTTAACATTTGCAGTGGTCTTGGACTGTTAAGTCACACCTATAACTGTCGGTGAATCTCTCTAAAACATGCCTTGGATTCACGCTTTACACCAAAATCCAAAGAAAATATTGTCAAATATATTTTATGGATTAAATAGAATGGGTGACATTCATGAAACTAAAGATGAAAAAAAAGCATTCTCACTGCATTGAGCATTCAGTTCAATCTGATGTAAGAATGATTTTACAATAACATTTTAGCAGATTTTGTACTTATAATTCTCAATGATGATGCTCAATGATGATTGATTTTTTTTACCTTATTACTGTATAGAAAGAAATACTGTATTACATTAGATTAAAATAAATGAAAATACATTAAAGGCATTTAAAAAAAAACTATTGTGATCTACAAAACACTGGATAACTAACTAAATAATAATTAAAACTTAATTGTTCTAAATATGTAAAATATATGCAAAATGTTAAGGATTATGCTTATTAATGTAATAAAATAAATAATTTGTACTTTATAGAAAAGAAATACTTTACATGAAAGTACATTAAAGGCAGTGTAGCAAATACTAATTATGATCTGTGAAAGATTGGATAAGTAAATAAATAGCTGTTCAAAATATGTAAAATATATGCAAAATTCATAATTTTTATGTGGGGGTTAAATATGAAATATTATGTAGTTAATAACATTAATTACTTTTTTTGTATCTAATGCAAGGACATTCAGTTTTACAATTACATATTAGATTTTGTACTCATACTCAAGGTTGATCCCCATTAATGTCATACAGTAAACAGTTTACCTCATTATGGATGGATAAATAAATAAATGCAAATGAGGTTTTATGTTGTTGGGCATAAAGGGTGTCTTCACATCACTAAACACCTGAAGGGTTCAACGGACTTAAAATAAAACCTCCAGACCCTAAACCACAGCCTGCCTCTGTGTGTGTGTGTGTGTGTATGTGTGTGTGTGTCTATTCAACAAAGAGGGTTTCAAGTGTGTTTGAACTTGACTTTGTGGGCAGATACTCTTTTTAGGGAAGCGTTGAGGGTGGGTGCTGTGTTTGTTTGAGTGTTTGGGTGGAGGGGCCATGTGTGTGTGTGTGTGTGTGTGTGTCAGCAGGCAGATGCTGAGGCCTGCAGTGTGGTGTGCCATGAGAAGGGTGTGTGTGTGTTACCCGTGGTCTCTTAATGAGTGTCTACAGGCTCTGGCATGGATGTGTGTATGTGGGGGTGAGTGGGTGGGTTTTTTGGGAAAAGGTATTAAAAAAACAAATGACCACGATGCAATGACTCAGTTTTGTTGGGTTGTGTTAATTTGTATGGCTCAGTGTTCATGCTAGACTCTACAGCTGAAAAAACAACTAGAATTCTCAATCCATTTCTCAAAGAACTTCTCAATTCAAGAAAATTTCTCTGCTAGTTTGAAATGAACTCATCAGGACCAAACTCTTGCTGCTTTGACATTTCACCTTGTATTTTCATTCTATCCATGGGTTAAATTAAGCTGGAATGATCCAGAACTCAAGAGAATTCAAACTAAAGAAAACATGTATTGGCAGCTTATTTGGCAATTCAACTCATTTCTATTCAACTCAATTCAATAGCATACTTTACGTAGGGTTTCAAAGCAGCTTCACAAAAAAGCAAGTTTCAGTGTTACACTCAGGCAATCCACTTTCCATCTTGTGAACGATCCAGTGCAGGTTTTGTTTGCTCTAATATACTAAACACAATCCATTTAGAACATGCTCAAAAACTGTTTTCATGTACTCACCCTCATGTCATTTGCGTCTGTAAAACACAAAGGAGAATTTTTGAAAAATGACATAAAACCACAACATCAGGTGGACAAATAGCTTTATGTCATTAGACTAATTATGTATGTTAACAGGAATGTACTGTTCCACAGGAATTCAATTCAAAATATTCACTGCAAATATTATGTCCTGGTGTGAACAAGCACATGCAGTTATGAGCAAACATATGGATCCTATATCATAATCACGCTTACAAAACGTACACACCCACATCACACACCCTTCAAAACATCTACCATGGTAACTGTAGTTTCCCACAAATACCATTTTTAAAGGAATTCTTTGCAGTGAATGGGTGCCGTCAGAATGAGAGTCCAAACAGCTGATAAAAACATCACAATAATCCTCAAGGAACCCACATCACTCCAGTCCATCAGTTAACATCTTGAGAAGCAAAAAAGCTGCATGTTTGTAAGAAACAAATCCATCATTAAGAGCATTTAACTTTAATCTATCACTTCTGTCTAAAATGTGAGTCCTTAATCAATAATAATGCTTCCTCCAGTGGAAGAGTCCATCCCTTGTTCTCCTCTCACATCAAAATCCACCCACAAATGTTTTTGGAACTGTTTTGGCTTGTAAATGATGTTTGATTTGGACATATTTCTCTCCTTATTTAGACCAGACGTTTTTTTGACTGAAGAAAACAATAAAAGACTTGTATAGCTGAAAACAATGGTTTGAAGTTAAAAACATCATAATTATGGATTTGTTTCTTACAACCACACAGCTTTTGGCTCCTCAAGACATTAACTGATGGACTGGAGTGGTGTGGATTGCTTGTGGATTATTGTGATGTTTTTATCAGCTGTTTGGACTCTCATTCTGATGGCACCCATTCACTGCAGAGGATCCACTGGTGAGCAAGTGATGCAATGCTACATTTCTCTAAATCTGATGAAGAAACAATTTACATCTGAGGGTGAGGACATTTTCAGCAAATTTTAATTTCTTGGTGAACTATTCCTTTAATACAACAGTAAAAACAGTTGGAAAGAAATAAAACATTGCAACACAAAGATTCATATACTGTTTGAAAGAGATCAAATGCATGTGATTTAAACAATAGCTACAGACTATTGTTACCATGGTAAAGTTCTGCAAGGCCTCTCTGTCTATCTGTCCTCAGCTGCGCTGCTGGTCTCATTTGTAACTCTGCTAACCTGCAATTGTACTGAGCTCCACATTTAGCAGCTGGAATGTTAGGGTGGGCTGAGTGTGTGTCACACAACAAAGCTGAACACAAGGGTGTAGCTCCCCGCTTCACATCCTCCTCCGAAACCACCCGCCTGGCCCGTCTGCATGGAAACGCAGCCATCACGGGCGTCCAGCGCTCCCCACCCTCAATATAGACTCTAACCTCTCAACCTTTCTCATTCGCTCTCTCTCTACTCCTCCCAAGATCACACTGAACCGTATAACTCATGTTTAAGCATATATGTGTCACTGAAAAAAAGAAATGAACACTTTTATTCAGCAAGGATTCATTAAATTGATTAAAAGTGACAGTAAAGACATTTATAATGTTACAAAAGGTTTCTATTTCAGGAAAATGCTGTTCTTTTGAACTTTCTATTCATCAAAGAATCCTGAAAAATGAATGTATCAGTTTCCATAAGATGTTGGGCAGCATAACTGTTTTCAACATCGATAATAATCAGAAATGTTTCTTGAGCAGCAAATCAGTATATTAGAATGATTTCTGAAGATCATGTGACACTGAAGACTGGAGCAATAATGCTGAAAATTCAGCTGCGCATCACAGAAATAAATTAAATTTTACAATATATTCACATAGAAACCAGCTATTTTAATTTGTAATAATATTTCACAATATTACAATTTTTGCTGTATTTTTGACCAAATAAATGCAGCCTTGGTGAGCAGAAGAAACTTCTTTTAAAACATTTCACTTGTCAATTGCATCAATATTGAGACTGAATTTAAAATATATTGAATAAAAAAAAAGTTTTTATTTTTTTTATTTTTGTAAATTAGAATTTACATTCCATTCAAAATGTATTAATGCATTATTTAAATTTTGATAGAGTGGTGAAGATTACCTTTAACAATGTTAAAAATATTAGGAAACATTAAATAGAAACAATAACAAACGTTATTATGATTATATAAGGTTTTATAAAGAACACTTCTACAATCTATACAATAATCACTTTTAAAAAAGTAAAAGTAATTAAAATGCATGAATTTAATTTGTAGCAAATTATGTGAATTGGTGCAAATAGTTTGTCCTGCTTACATTCATCAGGTTTGTCTATGTCTGTGAGTGTTACATGTGTTTAATTACTTTGAAAATGACTGTAGTTGAATTTGTGAGACCTTTGGATCAAACTCAAGATGATCTGGGACCAAATCTGTGATTTACATTTTAAATTAATTCACAATAAAACTAATCTCACCCCATACTGCCCTATGAATATGCAGATGCTCCCAGTGTGTGTGTGTGTGTGTGAACACGGACGTGTCAAAATCCTTCATAACATTCTGTGTCTCTGATCTGACTTGTGTGATGAGGAAAGTGTTGAGCTGCAGTCTGGACACCTGCGTGAAGAGCACTTAAAAACACATTTGTTTTATCAACACAGCAGTGGAAAAAAGACATTTGGCAATAAATGTTATTTGGCTTTTTTGATGAGAGACGAAAATGAGGAAGATTATAGCGTTTGAGCGATGGCATTCAGAACGGACAACCACACTGACCACACTGACTCACAGGGAAGAACACACACACACACACACACACACACACACACACACACACACACACACACACACACACACACATAGAGACAATTATAAGACCCATAGGACTGGAAAATCACACATGAGATACTTTAATATCGCAATGGCTTCTACTAAACATTAATGAAATTAAATGAAGAACAAATCTCCTACTCCTCAGATGTTTCTCCTGAGAAAAAACCATAGTAATCTCACATGTGTCTCCTCGCTTACTGAGACATCTAGAGTGTCAATAATGTTTCAAACAAGTTATCATAGTCAATATAAACTTAATCATTTCTCATCAAATAGTGACTCAACTGAGTCTACAAATGAATATTTAGAAAAACATCTGAGAGAAAGCTGACTTTATGTAAGTATCTGCTATACTGTTACTGAGACTAAATAAGCCATAAAAGCCTGATGTATCAAATAAACACCTGAGCAGTAATATTAACTTGCGTTTGGGACTCAAACCACACACTTTCATATACCCACCCCTGAGTCTCTGTATGGCAATTAATCCCAGTCCTACACTAAAAAACTTTCCACTGGCAAATTGTGAAAGCTCCTCAGACGTTCAAAGCTCAGGAAAGCACCTGCTGAAGGTGTATGAATGAACGATGACAAACAAATGCCACTCCCTGACGCTATATCTTCATTTCTCTCTATTCTTCTCTTAATGCATTGCGTTGTCAAAGACGGAACTCGACAGCGGCGGCGGCGGCCCTCCGTCACCAGCACGCATTAACACCGAACAATAGTGAGATTTCACTAATGTGTGTGATGAAAAAAGCAGGGAGGGTGTCTCACTCCACCCCGGCTCAAGCATCGCCCGTCTTTCTCGTCGGGCGACCGGGCCCTTGAGATGTCTGTCATCTGCTGCCCCCCCCACACACCCTCCCTCTCTCTTGGGACGCGGGGAAGGAGGCGCGAGACGCCTCCCACCATCTTTAATTTTCACCTCGGTTGCCGCACCGACACCATGGCAACTGAAGGGTGGCGACCTCGCGTATCCGGATGCTGTCGTTACCCTTCGATGCCCCTAGAAGCCATGACCACTACGGGCCAACGGGGGGCCGGCGCTATGGAGACCAAAGACCAGAGCCGTGCCAAATATAGTTCTTGTCAAAGAACAAGACGAGAGCAAAGGTAGAAGGACTGAAGTGAACGATAACTGGTTGTTTAAGTGTAAACTAGTCTAGAACTATGTTTCGCATTCGTAAAACCATTCATCAATCTTTGGCGTATTGTGGGAATGTTCAGAACTGGGTAATTATAGTTAACTAAAACTATTAACAAAAATTTTTGTTGAATAAAATAGTTGTTAATTAAAATAAAATAGAAAACTGTAGCAGCTACATTTCTCATTTTCACTTACTTCATCTTGATACTAAAATAACTTAAACTAAATTGAAACAAAAATATAAATATAATTGATATATAATAATTAATATAATTAATATAATATATATATATATATATATATATATATATATATATATATATATATATATATATGTATTAAAAACGATATAAACATTTAAAACTAATAAAAAGGGTAAAAACAATAACATTACAAAAACTTTAAATGTAAAATGTAAAAATTTAAAATAAAAATGATTCTCAATGATACTAAAATAACACTACTGTAGTTCAGGAAAGTATACTTTCAAATATAAAAGTAAAAAAAAAATAAACAGTTTTTTAAAGTTTAAATCTTTTTTAAAGTGTAAAGGTTTAGGGTTGGTAAGATTTCTTTTACGTTTTTAACAGAAGTCTCTTCTGTTCATTTATTTGATTAAAAATGCTGTAAAAACAGAGATATTGTGAAATATTATTAAAACTCAAGAGCTATTTTCTATTTGAAAATATTTTAACTGCATACATGTACAACTTCATGAGCAGCATTCAGTCATAATCATGAAATAAGGATATAAAAATATTTATTTTATTTTTTAATTCATTTTTTTTATCTGATCAAATGAGTATGGAAGCTGTTTCTGTCATGGAATTAAAAAAAATATAATTGTATTTTTTTTTTCACAATTCAGACTTTAGATCTCACAATTCTGATTTTGTTTTTTTTTAATAAAAGGGTATTGTAACTTATCTCTTCTTATCTCTTAATTCTGCCTTTTTTTCCCAGAATTGTGAGAAATAATTAAAAAATTATTGAAGGAAAAAAATGCAAGAAAAAAGTGAGAATTATGAGATAATTACTTTTTTATATTTTTATCCCATGGTATAAATAAGCTTTCATAAATGAGTCAGTAAAGATATGCTTAGATGTATGGAGAGTACAGAAATGGAAGTTCAAGTCGAATGCATTGCATTGTGGGATACAGTAGTCTGTTTAATGTGTTCAGTTTGTATGCTGCATATTTTTTCTGTGTACTGCATGCATATAAAACATTTGCATACTGTGCATAATATGCATTGCATTATGCAAAAACAGTATAAATATTATGGTGACATGCAATTCCAAACACAGTCATAGGTAAAGTTTGTCTGGATTGTGCGGGTCACTCAAAGCTGTTAACCATGTGACCTTACAATAAAAGAGTGATCGGTACAGTGCCTGGATTTTACACATGGTAAGTTCTGGCTATTATAGCAGGACATGAACAATCCAGTTTCTATGACGATGTATGTGAGTGTGAGTGTGTGTGTGTTAACTGAGTCTGGCTAATCAGCTGATGAGGTGTTTACAGACCCCCGTCGCCTGGAGGGGCCCCGGTGAGCATGAGACATGACTTACACTAACACACACACGCATGACACAGGACACACACACACACCATGCAGAGCTCTCATTACTCTGACAGTCATTTGCAACGCTGCATGCTGAATTAGACCCCAGTAGTCGAGAAACCGCTCTATAATGGTGCTGCCTGCTGGATGGGCCACAACGCAAATAAAAGCATTCTGGGTAAAATCAGGTCAAAAATACGGATGAGATGCATTACTGATGAAGCAGGAACCCCACAAAGTCTGTGCTGATCTGGTGACGCTATGCTAATAAAAGCATGTTCATTTATGAAGTGCTCATCGATTTATGTGTCATTATCGAATGGTAAAAATGTTTTTTTTTTTGTTCATTGATCAGTCATAAACAAGCACATTCAATGACACATTTGTGATGCATTATTGTGCTTCACTTTTAAATATATTCATGTCACTATAAAAATGTAATAAATTCATAACAAATAAATTAAATGACATAATATTCATTGTAGTTTCAATTAATATTAAGTCATTTAATATACAGTAGTATGTGTATGAACACACTATTGGGGTTGGTAAGATTTTTTAATGTTATTAAAATAAGTCTCTTCTGCTCACCGAGGCTGCATTTATTTGATTAAAAATACAGTAAAAAATTGTGAAATATTATTACAATTTAAAATAACTGTTTTCTATGTTAATATATTGTAAAATATAATTTATTCCTGTGATGAAATGCTGATTTTTTTTTAGCATCATTACTCCAGTCTTCAGTGTCACATGATGGAAACCATCATAGGTTTTTTAATGGAAATGTATAGCATGTATATACTTTTAGATGGTATATTATAATATGTTGCCCCACAGAACATGTCATGTCATCTGGCCGTGTGGTCAGTGTGATTGATTATGTACATTAATGTCCGAGTCTGTTAGCATGAGTCTATTTCCAGAATCAGACAGACA
This sequence comes from Cyprinus carpio, assembly GCF_018340385.1. NCBI lineage: Eukaryota > Metazoa > Chordata > Actinopteri > Cypriniformes > Cyprinidae > Cyprinus > Cyprinus carpio. The sequence goes on along the minus strand of NC_056617.1, from coordinate 3,132,276 downwards.
GTTAGACAAAGAAAGGACTCTATAAATGGCTGGCGTTTCCCGCTGAGGTCATCTGAGAGGTCACGCGGGCCCTGTTTCCCACACCAATTGCAGTTCATCACAATGACACGATGGAAAAGTGAAGCATGAGAGAGGAATAGCCAATGTGTGCCCAGCGAACATTATCAGCCAACTCTCTGAAGTCCTACCAGGAAGTCAGAAAGGAAGTCGGCAATGAGTCACCGTGGTGATAACCTTAACTCCTGCCTATCCAGTGTAGTATCTATAGTGCACTGAGTCATACACACACTCGCAGTGCACAAGAAAAAAATGGAAAGTGTACTTGAAATAAAAACTGAGGTACAAAAAGTCAACAAATATATATAGAGTAATATGTGTGTACTTTTGTCAGTCATTTAAAATGCATACAAATTGTATGCTATTTTTCACTTAATATTAAATTATATTATATTTTATTAGAGCGCAGAAGATTCTTTAAGAGTCTTCTTCTGTGTCCCACAGCAGAAAGAAAGCCATACGGTTTGAGGGTAAATAAATGATGATGAAATATTGATTTTTGGGTGATGTAAAGCTTTAAGAACCACTGCTTTTTAGATTTTAATCCATTACCAATAAAATATGATCCAGCAATACTGCAAAGCTAATGAATTAAAGCAACTTTTAAAAATCTGATTTGAATGTTTCCACACCCTTAAGTGCTCACAAATTAGTCCTTCGCATTCTCCTAATGCTTTTGTCTAAGGGAAATGTAAGTGTTTCTTGGTAAAATCAGTTTATTTGTTTGTTCTGTAATTTACATGTCTGTTTTTTTCTTTGTGTGTGTGTGTGTTTTCAAACACAACCTCACTACTGAGAAAACAATAATTACATTATTTTTTAGAGTGAAAAAATGTGGATTTAAAGACGTGAGGTGGCAAAGCCTTTATATTTATCTTTGCCATGTATGTTGTATATGAGCAAAAGGAAACTGGTTGCAAAGGTCTCCATTTGAGACCACAAATTACAAGCCTGCCTCTCAAAGAAACCAGAGCTCAAAACAAAAACGCAGGACAGTGGTCTCTTTTGAACATTGAAAACTGTTAAAATAAAACTGGCCACAGTGGTGGCTGCACAGAAGGTCTGAAAAACCATAGCGGTTAAAAAGAGACACAGGAACCCCCCTGTGAGAGGTGTTCCTCCTAAACACACCAGTTCAGGAACAGGAAGCTATTTTAAAGATTCGCACCAAATGTGATCCTAAATGATCCATAAATCCCAGGTTTCAAGATCTAGATGAGTTTGTCTCTTCATCAGATTTGGAGAAATGTAGCATTGCATCACTTGCTCACCAATGGATCCTCTGCAGTGAATGGGTGCCGTCAGAATGAGAGTCTAAACAACTGATAAAAACATCACAATAATCCACAAGTAATCCACACCACTCCAGTCCATCAGTTAACATCTTGAGAAGAGAAAAGCTGCATGTTTGTAAGAAACAATCCATCATAAAGACATTTTAAACTTTAAACAGTCACTTCTGGTCAAAATACAAATCAATAACATTGCTTTCTGAAAAAGTCATCAAGTCTGAATCAGGAGAGAAATCTGCACAGATCAAACACCGTTTACAAGCCAAAACAGTCCAAAACAAATATGTGGGTGGATTTTGATACGAGAGACACTGGAGGAAGCGACATGTTACTATGTATATTTTACCCGGGGTCAATGGTTTGAAGTTAAAAACGTGTTATTGATGGATTTGTTTCTAACAAACATGCAACTTTTCTCTTCTCAAGATGTTAACTGATGGACTGGAGTGGTGTGGAATACTTGTGGATTATTGTGATGTTTTTATCAGCTGTTTAGACTCTCATTCTGACGGCACCCATTCACAGCAGAGGATCCATTGCTGAGCAAGTGATGCAATGCTACATTTCTCCAAATCTGATGAAGAAATAAATTCTTTCATTTTCATTTTTAGGTAAACTATTCCTTTTAAAAGTCTGAATGTCATTGCATTAACTAAAATGTTATTTTTCATCATCTGTAAAAAAAAAAACCCATCTCAGATGATCTATTGACAATGTCATCAAAAATGCATTTCCCTTCCCATGTATTCATGTCAGTTTCAGAAGTTTCTGAAAAACAGCACAGGTCATCTGTCCTCAAGTGCTGAAAAGCTTTCTTTGAATCACTTTTGCGGTTTAATGTAAGCATATCAGAACTCTGGGACATTGATGATTCAGTTTCCTGCAACAGCATGTGACTGTGCATTAAAACGTCAATGGTTTTTATCAACACACATCTATACGTTTATCATGCATTTCTGTTACAACTGTCTAAAATGTTGTTGTCCTCATGAATTATGCACATCCTCCATTTCTGTCGGCTTGAGAATCTGAAGAAGACAACTGTTTTTCAACAGTTCACAAAGTGACAATCTTCTACGTCTTCATTTTCAACAGTTGTTGCAAACCTAACAAACTTTTTAAATGTAATGCATTGACATTCAAGCATTTGAAAGTGTGCCGTAAGTGTTTGAAATACACGCTGGCACACTGGGTAACAAGCATTCAGGCCGTTCACATGTATATATTTGCAGGTGAGATTATCTAAAGAGGCCATCACACCCTCTGCTCCTCTGGAGGGAGTTTTAGGGGCAGAACCGTGAACCCCAAACCTCTACAGTGAACTGTAAAAGCCACACACTTGACCCTGATCAAACACTGAACACACAAACCGAGAGAGCAAAACATCTTCCAGGACCTCATCGTGGGAAATTCCAGCATGAAATAGTGCACTGTTATAATATTTCTCTCATGTGAGTAAATAATTGAGGTTCTACTCACCAACCACCTCAAAAAACAGGAAACACGCACTTGTTTACAGGCTCATTCATTTTCCACTGACGTTTTCCTTAATTCAAGATAACAATAGTACAAGTGTTATTTTTTAGCATTGAGATACTATTACAGTTTTTATTAGTATTTTGAATTAGTTTGTCTTTTTATGGATTGTTTTTATTTTCTTTTTAGTTAAAGTTTTAGTTTTTTTTGGACCTTTTTATTAGGTAAAAAAAAAAAAAACACGTTTATGTAGTTTTTTTTTCACTTTTAGTTTTAGTTTAGTACATCAAGTTAAACTAAATGAAAATGAATTTGTTTCTTCATCAGAACAGATTTGGAGAAATCCATCACTTGCTCACCAATGGATCCTCTGCAGTGAATGGGTGCCGTCAGAATGAGAGTCCAAACAGCTGATAAAAACATCACTTTTTAACTTCAGTATGAGTCCTCTATCCATTATAACGCTTCCTCCAGTGAAAAAGTCGTCTCATCTGAACCAGGAGAGAAATCTGCACAGATCAAACACAGTTTATAAGCCAAAACTTACACAAATATGTGGGTCGATTTTGATTTCCGAGGACAACAGGAGATGCACTTTTTCACTGGAGGAAGCGTTATTATGTATTATGGACTTTGACCAGAAGCAATAGTTTAAAGTTAAAACGCTTTAATGATGGATTTGTTTCTTACAAACACACAGCTTTTGACTTCACAGGGTGTTAAGTGATGGACTGGAGTGGTGTGGATTATTGTGATGTTTTGTCAGCTGTTTGGACTCTCATTCTAACGGCACCCATTCACTGCAGAGCATCCATTGCTGAGAAAGTGATGCAATGCTACATTTCTCCAAATCTAATGAAGAAACAAACTTAACTACATCTTGGATGACCTGAGGGTGAGCAAACCTTCAGCAAATTTTAATTTTGGCTAAACTATTTCTTTAAGAAGCACATAGAGGTTTTGTATTTTATATTTAAGCATTTAGGCTGGTTTAAAAGGTGATATCAAAAAAATCGATCACCTCTCCTTCCAGACTGTGGTAAAGCAATCTGATACCATCATCTCCAGGCTCTGGTCATGTCTGAAGAACCGGCCCATGTTCCCCTCACAGATATAATCTGACCTGGTTGCCGGGCTGACAGTGATGTCTGCTCCAAACGGCCGGTGATGAAGGGTTAGATGTGACTTCCGTCCCCCCACGGGTCTCTGTAATGACAGTGCTGAGGCTCTCGCAGGGTTGTGTTTTTACCGTCACTGTCGCTGGCTTCAAAACAAAAGCTCGGACTTAAACCTAGATTCATCACACGGTCTCAGTTTCTCAGCCTTTCATCTCAAAAGCTGTGCAGAATCATAAAATGTTTCACGTTTTGATTCGAAACACTATCGGTGTCAACACTATGAAAGGAAAAACCTTGAGATGTCAAACTTAAAGATCAGTTAGACAAAAGCGAACAAGAACGTAAAGTTCCATTTAGAACCAAACAGGGTTTTATAAATGATTAAATTCCATTAATTTTTTTATTTTTTACAGTGTATTCTGAGTTATACTTGTCAGTGAACACTATATTAGTTCTGAATCCAATGTTTGGAAACATTTTGCCTTACACATTTTGAATTTAAACTGAATCCTTATAAATAGCCCAATATCTAACCTTTTTAAAAAATATATATATTAAGGATAGATCATTAAAAATAAAAATTATGTCCTATTTACTCACCTTCATGTCATTTCAAACCTGCATGACTTTCTTCTGTGAAAAAACGTGTTGGTGTTTTATTGTCCATTCAATGAAAGTCTATGCATTTAAATGTTCTTTGAACTCCAAAATTCTTCAAAACATCTTTTTATGTTCTGCAGAAGAAAGTAAGTAAGGTTTGGAATGATATAAAATTTCATTTTTTGGGCAAACTGTCCCTTTAAGGGTTCCAAATAAGAAGTGAGTAATAAAAACATTTGTTCTAAGGGTGTAGTTTTTTTAGAAAACCATTTAAGAAGTTATAATTTACCTAATCCATTGGCATTCCCGTTCATCCCAGAGAAAGCTGCATGGCTGTCAGTGTCCCCAGATGTCCACTTCGTTTCATGGCAACTCTGTGGAAACTAAATGCCGTGAGATCTATATAAGCACAAGCACAAATCTTGGTTAAGTGGCCTGAAAGATAAAAAAACAAACACTTGTAAAAAAACATCACTATAACATAGATTTTTTGTTTTACATTGTGCTTTAAAAGAGGTACAATATTTTGCCACAATGCACAGCTTCTTTTCAATTGCTGTCAATGGAGTAAGATGCCTTTTGTCCCTTTAATATTGTAGTTACAGCACCTACCAGCAGGGGCTAACTGATGCATGCTAACCACATTAACTATGAACCCCTAAATGTTCAGTACTTGTACATGAAAGAATCCAGAAGGCAATCAACAGATGTAATACATTAACCATACAGCAGCTTAATAAAGAAGAGTGCTCTATATGAACAACATTCACAAATGAATCATGCACACACTTGTGAAAAAAACGTGCTTAACTGTATTCAATGTGCACTTGTAGTGTACTTCAAATCTTGAGGGCATTCTCAATATAATGTTAGTAAAAATAGAATAGAGTTTCTTAACACACTTTAGTACACTTTTAAAAAGAGCGCTTTTGAATAATATAAAATTAGGCATTTTACTATTACTATTACTGTTTATATAATCTTTAAAAGAAGTTCACTTTTTAAAGCACATGTAAAATACTTGATGTTAACTGTACTACTGTGCAAATCTACTGTGTATATTATATAGTATTGTGTAGATATATTTTGTGAAAAATGTGAAACCATGTGTATTAAGATGTATGCCATACAACAGAAATGACATTAAAATATACTTTAGTTTCCCATGCATGCTTGTCAGTAGATTCAGCAGTGCACTTTAACATTTCATAGACAATAGAAGTAATTATGAAATTATATATAGATTTACTTATGTGGGCCAAAAACGTTAAACGAACTGCATTTAATATACATTTAAACTATAATGCATTTTCATTAAATTGCAAATAACATGCAATTAAGTGTCAGTAAACATTACATTCAGTGTATTATTTCCATAATAAGTTCTCTTTTTAAAAGCATGCTAAAGTTCTTTTTCAGAAGTACAATAAGACCAGAAAGGCATGAAGAATTTAAACAGGGCCAATTCTGACTTTAGCCGTACAAGAGAAAGCAGCACTAGTTGTGATGACATGAGTGCAGTTTTATATTGCTTCATGGCCTGTGCGTTCCTCAGTGACCGCAGGTAAACAAGCTCATGCCATTGGTCATTATTGGCTTAGTAACAACAGAGACAGAGACTGAGAGAGAGCCAGTCGGAGACAGAAAGAGAAATGAAATGATATTGGTGGTCCCAGAGCATACAGTTTGCCTTTGGGCAGAGCAGACATGCCCTCAAACCCGAGCTGATTAGAGACTGTCACCACAGCAGGACACACTACACACACCTCTCTCTTCATCACTTACAACACACAACACACAGAGTTATGACGACCTGACGAGCTCAAAATCACGCCGAGAAACACTGCGCAGGATTTCATGAAATTGAAAACACAATGGGCCTCGTTCACTGAAGACGAATAGAATGAATTTCCAACAAATCATTCAGAAATCCTGTCATATGCAGATCGCCGCAGTGAATTAAATGCAACGGTTATACAAGAAGGTATGATTTACATAGAAATGAATTCATTTTAGTTCAATTTAAGTCTATAGGAAAACATTCAAACATGCATGTAAATTTCTTGAAAATACTGTATTTTTTTTAATGCCACAGGTAACGTTATTGCTCAGATGTTGCTCTTTTATAGCTCACGAGATCTGAGAAAGAGAGTAAGAGATATAAAACAGAGAATCTGACAAGAAAAGTTCAGAAGGGTTCATATTGAGATCTTTGACTTTTAATGGCAAATGCTTCATTTAAGCATCACCTTCATCTCAGACGCTTCTCCTCAAACTCCTTCAGAGACATAAAACCAAAATAGACACAAATAAGTCAGAGCTGAAAATTCGATGAGAAATGTTTGCGTTAATATTGAGATCTCTGACCTTTGATCGCAAACTTGACCAATCTGAACACTAGAAACTCTAGAGGAGACATATATGTGATAACGTGGGTCTTTTTCCCAGGAGAAACATTTCAGGAACCTTCTGCAAAAAGTAGGAGAATCAACTGAGATGCTACAAAGATGTGACTGTTCTTTCTTACAGGTGTGTTTGTGCATGATAGATCAGTTTCATATTGACTGTGCATGTATTAATTACAGCGGCTGAGATTTAATGAAGCTGTTATGGGATGTGTGTGCATTGGCTGCTCATTACTGACTGAAGACCATCAGGCATCTCACCTCCACAAGCTAATCAGAGAAGACCTCAGAAACCTCCTCCACAGTCTCTCCTCGCTGAAACCCTTGAGCAGTACCAGGTTTCATGTATATGCAGATGTGCGGTTCAATTCACATGATGTTTTAACCGAGAGATGCATGCAAATGATGCCCTCAATACACAGGGGTCACAAACCATCCTACTCCTCTCTCTCTCTCACTCTCTCTCACACACACACACACACACACACACACACACACACACACACACACACACACACACACACACACACACACACCAAAACAATCTTCCCTCAGTATATTTAAACTATAGAAATCAAAGGAGAAATCTATAGTAGAAGTAGTTTGGAGTCCGGAGGATGTTTTAGAAAGAAGTTTCTTCTCCTCACCAAGGCTGCACAAATACAGTAAAAATTGTCAAATATTACAATTTCAGATAAAAGTTTTCTATTTGTTTCTGTGATCAATTTTGAATTCTAATGCATGCTTGATGAATAAAAGTATTAATTTCTCTTTCTTTTTTCCTGTTTATTAATATTTTGAAGTAATGTTTATTTTTATATATATTATAGTTTATATATATATATATATTTATATTATAGTTTTAATTTTAGTTAAAGTTTTAGTAATTTATTTATTTTACATAAATAAATAGTCTATAGTCTATAGTTTTTTTTTTACTCATTTTTATTAGATTTTTTAGTTTTAGTTATTTTAGTTCTCACATCAAGTTAAACTAAATATAAATGAGAAACATTGTCTTGGCAACTAGCTGAGATAAAAATAAGTTTTTTTAGATTTTGTTTTATTGCTGCTAATGGTTATTTTATTTCAGGTAACAAAAATGGTTTTAATTTAAACTATAATTAACCCTGCTCTGGATATGATACATGCAGCTTTCAGGTGATGTTATCATCAATGTCATATTTACCAGTGTGAAACGCACAATTCTCAACAATACACGAGTGCATTTAGTTTCCATTTCAGTGCTGTATGGCAATAATATAAATGCCAAAACCTTTCAGGATGCAAATGAAGGCCACAATATTTTCATGAGATCTGGAAAACCTGGGAAAGACAGAAAGAGAAAGAGAATTAGAATCAAAATAGTTCATTTCAATCAATACAGGAAAGCTGTGAGCAAACATGAGGGACAGGAGAGGTAGAGAGTGAGGTGTGAGGGCATCAGTGGGTGGATGTGTGCTGGTCAACAGCCGTTACACTAATCAAACCCTCACTAATGCTCCATTAAAACACTAATCGACATCAGAAAACCCACAGCTCACCCAAGATCTCAGCAGAAGTGTGAAAACACTTCATCCAGCCAATATATCAACAGATGAATCCAAAGGTAACCCCAGACCGGCTTCCTTATGTGATGTGACGATCAGCGCAGCACAAAAACAGATTTCATTTCACAGGATTCCAGCAAAAGCAAATGAAAATCCTGCAAAATTACATTCACAAGAGATCACTTAAACTTCATGAGATGCTTCAAATGCTTCTCCTAAAACTCTGGACTTCTGGGAAATAAAACAGAAACAGACACAAATGAGTAATTAATAACTAACTGTCATACAGTAAGTGTGTGCGTGTGTGTTTAATATTACAATACATTTAATACATTTGACAACACCTTCAGCAACCACCTTCATTTGCTCTCAAAAATTTCACAGCTTTTTAGAAGAACATAAATGTTAATACTAAATCTAATCAAATCCAAATATTCACTATATTTATTAAATTAGACTTAATAAATTTAGCAAAAAATAGAAAATAAAATATTTTATTAGATTACATTAATATTAATATTAAATGTATAATATAAATATTAAAATAGATTTAATGGTTAATAGATTTTATGATAACTTGCTCTCGATAATTTCACTGCTTTCTATGCAAAACAATAAATATGAAATATATTAACATAAATATCACAGAAATATTAATACTAAAGATAATCTAATATAAATATTATGCATAAATATTAAAATAGACAAACAAATATAAGAAAATAAACAATAAATATAAAATGTCATTTAAAATATATATTATTAAATTACATAAATATGAATATTAAATATATAATCTAAATACTAAAATAGATTTAATGGTTATTAGATTTCATGGCCAACATCAGCAACCATCTTCATTTACTCTCAATAACTTTACTGCTTTTAGGAGAAACAATAAATATTAAATATAACCATATATAATATCACATAAATATTAATACAAAATCTAACAGTATAAAATGCTATAAAAATATTGATATAAATAAACTTAATGGTAAATAGATCTGATGACAACTTTAGCAACCATCTTCATATGCTCTCAATAATTTCACCCCTTTCTAGAAGAAAAAAAAATACTAAATATTAAACCGCACACACACACACACATAAATGTGAGTGCCTGTGTGTGCGCGCAGTGTACACAAACACACACACACACACACACACACACACACACACAATAGGCAACAAGACATAGTACTGGTCAAAACTATAGATTTTACTTTTATGCCAAAAATCATAAGGATATTAAGTAAAGATAATGTTCCATGAATATATTTAGTAAATTTCCTACCGTAAATAATATCAAGTGTAATTTCTGATTGGTAATATACATTGCTAAGAACTTAATTTAGACAACTTTAAAGGTGATTTTTTTCAATATTTAGATTTTTTGCGCCCTCAGATTCCAGATTTTCAAATAGTTGCATCTCGGCCAAATATTGTCCGATCCTAACAAACCATACAAGAGCTTATTAATTCAGCAATATATATATACAAATAATAAAAATTATATATGATAAATAAAAATATATTATATTATATTATATTATATACATACTAATATTAAATACATAAGATTTGATTTAATGGTAATAAAATGATTGATGTTTTTTGTCTCCTCTAGGATCTCAACTGAAGTTTAAAGTCTCCTAGCACTGACAGACCAAGGGACAGACGATGGACAGAAGGACCGTGTATTGTGTGAGTGAGCGCTCCTACGATCTGGCTGTGCATGAGGCGGCTGCCGTGGGAGGGTCCAGTTGTGTGTGTTGTATATTTAGGTGAATTGTGCCGTGGGCTGGCGTGTTGTGGGAGGGTCTGATGGAGTAGCCCATCTGCAGCACTGAATTGTAGGTTGTGTCTGAGCGCGGGGACTCGACCTAAGATAAATAATGAGAGTGAAGCTGACTGAAATAGCCTCCCCCGTCGCCTCTGCGGTTCCGTCCTGCTCAGAGCCCATCCAGGCCCCGACTGCCTCTGCCTCCTCCTCTCTGGTTAGCATCCTGGCTAAATTTGCTCGCTGCGCTCCTGTAATTAAGCGTGTGTGTGTGTGTGTGTGTGTGTGTGTGTGCGTGTGTGTGTGTGTGAGTCTCTGATACACGTTGGCAGCTGGCTTCACTTCACTACTTGTTTCTTCCCTCAGGAGATTCACATCCGTCACGTCTGATCGCTGAAGAGGTGCTGCTTTACAGCGTGTGCTTTCATGTGGCTGTGTGTGTTAGTAGCCAGCTAAATCATTTGTTTTACAATTAACTGTTTTGTCATTCAGACAGACAGGCAGACATCTGTACAATGTGTACAATAACACAAAGATGTTTGAAAATCTGGGGAACTTCTCAAATGAAACAGATTATCATGTGAGATTTGGAGTTCCTGTAGTACGTATGTGCTACATAATAGTTTAAGATAAAGTAAAACATCGCATCTCTGCACAAAAGTATAAAAGTAGCCTTTTTTTTACATTCTAAAAAAAAAATGCATTATGCATAATTATAATCTTTTTTACAATATTTAAAAACTTTATTTTATATTGTATTTCATTTATTTGTGCTATTTATATGCATATTTTATTAAAGTCTTTATTTATTTATAAAACTTATTTTACATGCATATTTATACTCTATATTATATTTATGCTATTTATTTTATATGCATATTGGTTTATACATATTTTATATGAATATAATACTCTATATTATATTTGCTTATATATTTATGCTATTTATTTGATATGCATATTTGTTTATATGCTTTATTTATGATACTTATTTTACATGCATATTTATACTCTATTTATATTATGTTTATGCAATTTATTTTACATGCATATTTATTAATGTAAGATTAATTTAAACAAAACCAAAATCATGCAAAGGCTTTTTTTAATTGCATAAATATATGCTGCTTTTTTTCAGAGTTAGGAAGGGCACTGTGTTCATTTACACCCGAGCATCTCATGGTCATGTGAAGTTCATGAAATTGTGAAACTATACAAACAAGAAGAGAAAAAATTGCAATTTTATCAGAAGAAAAACGCAAACAACGAAAAACGCACATTTTCCCCCCAAATCGCGAAGCCCCTGGTTAATAATTATTACAATTAGCTTATATAAATGAACAGAAGTCTATGGTTGTCCTGTCAGATAGCTAAGTATGTGTGTGTGGGCGGCTTTTAAAGATGCACTAAGAGAGAGAGAGAGAGATATGAGCAAGCGATCACCACTCCCCTCCGTCCGCCCTGGAGAGGGGCAAATCATAGCAACCACCCAAACTCCAGCGGCCTGCTCACACTTCTGAATCATGCATTACATAAGGTAACATAACACACACACAGTCACCCATGACACAGAGATCAGACGTGCATCCACTAATGCTCCTCCTCATCTGAAGAACACAGATCACCTGTTTGAGCTTCACAGGACACAAAGGTCAGTGTTCTTCAGTGGTCCTTGGGTTCAGCACAGAAACCTCTTGTGGTTGTAAAGCCCCTATGAAGGAAAGTCATTTCAAATTACCTCGTGAAATGGTGTGAAAAAGGTACTTTTGTAATAACTACTTGTTATTGCTAGTCAGTGCTATACATTAAAGGGGTCTTTTGACAAAAAACTAACCTTTTGTCATCATTTACATCACCCTCATATCGGTGTATTTCTCCACATTCTTATGACTCATGTTTCTTTATCGAAAAATGTTTTTTCCCATATTTTGTCAGTCAATGATTTTAAGCTCAAAAAGGGACACACTGTTTCTTTAAGGGAAGGGACATTCTCATAGACAACATTTCATTGGACAAAAAAATGCTTATTCCTTGTGAACAAGATGAGTCACAAATAATTTGAGTCCATTTTCCTGGAAGACAATGACTGTACACTTTAAACGCATTTATCTGAACTTTAAGTACACTTGAATTAGGATTATCAGACATGAGCTAAACCTCCAATTTTGACCTAATAGGGCCTTTGAAAGCTAAAAATTGAAGAGATTATAAAATATATACATTTGTGTAAATTGTATTGTTTGTGCGACGTGGTGTATATTATCTCTTAAAGGGACAGGCTGCCAAAATATCTTAAAAATAAATTTAAAATATTTTATGAATATAATTTTAAATTATTTTTGCGATATTTACTTGCCATCATGTCATTCCAATCCTGTAAGACTTCCTTTCTTCTGTTGAACATAAAAGCTAAGATATTTTAAGAAATGTGTCAACGTTTTTTTCTTGTCCATACAATGGAAGTCAGCGGGTTCCAGTATTGTTTGGTTCCCATCAAAATATCTTCTTTTGTGACTAAATATAGAACGTTATGTACTTGCTCAAAAATTGATTTAGGATCATTTTAACAACAACAACAAAAAGTTACAGACTGCAGCTTTAAATTTCAGCAGACTATTCAAAAACAAGTTGCACAGAGGATATATTCCTGGAAGACAATGACATTTTTAAATGCATTTATTTTTGCTTGCTTGAATTAAGATTTTAGGGATTCTATGCTATCAGACATGAACTAAACCTTACACAACTCAAATTTAGCTTTAATAGGGGCTTTAAAAACCTAACAATTTAAGAGACACAAAAGCTGTCACTGGGGCAGTGCCTTTTCAAAAAGTACACCATTGTACCACATTCACCCCTAAAGGTGGACATTGGTACCTTAAAGGCACATATTACTTCCTCAAGTGTACCTAAATGATACATATTAGTACCTCTTTAAATAGTAACATCCCAGTGACAGACGTTTTTTGAGAGTGAACTACACTGTATACACAATACTTCTGTGTGAATTGCATTGTTTATACAGTGTAGCTTGTAGTGTATATTATCTCTTAAAGAGACAGGTTACCCAAATATTCTTTCATTATTTACTCATCATCATATAACTCCAAACCTGCATGAATGTCCTTTTTTTTGCTGAACATAAAATAAAATATTTCCATAAGAGTGGAAGTCAGTGGCCTTAAATATTTTTTTGAATCCCAGCATTCTTCAAAATACCTTCAATTGTGAGTAAATAAAGACTTTTAATTTATTAGTGGACTATCACTTTAAATATCAGCATAGTATTTAAAATATACACTGCACAGATGCTATTTTTTAGGAGGATGACTGTATGTTTTAAATGCATTTATCTAAACTTTTAGTACACTTGAACGCTACATTTGACCTAATGGGGCCGTTAAAAGCTTAAAACGTTATTGTGAGGTTCCCCTCAAAATATATTCTTTTGTAAGTAAATAAAGACAATTTTAGACAAGACAGACTATCTCTTTGAATCTTCAGCACAGTATTCACAATACACATTGCATGGATGGTATTTTTAATTGCTTTGATAGTGGCAGACTATAATATGCTGAGAAAACTTGCAAACCAAAGGAGAAATGTGGATTATGAACATGCAATTTCCCTCTAGACACAGACACACACACACACACGGGGTCTCCCATCACACTGTGACCCAATCATTCATTGTGCTTCTGCAGGACGGCGGTCGGTTAAATGAGCGCTGCCAACAGCGAGTCCAGCGAACAGCCACCCCGCCTCGCGCCACACTGAAACAGGCTATTTTAGCATCTCACCGCCAAAAACGGCCTTACCCATAATCCCTCAGTGAGCAGACACGCCCTCCCGGCCCGCCAGGGTTCTGATAGCTAGCCGGAGTGATTACTAGTTTAAATTCCTCTGAACAGCATGTGGTCACCGGTGGACTGGTGTCAGACGGCTCGCCCACAGTCCGCTCGCTGACCGTCTGATGCTGAATTGGACCGCACCTGCCACAATCTCTGCATCCAATCGGACTCAACCTGCAGGAGTCAGATGCTCAGCTGTTTGTTAGTTTATTTGTCTGGTGTTTGCATTTTCCATTTCTATAGTTCCTTTTACTTCTACATTTATGCCACGCTTGCACATAATCACAGCCTGTCTGTTTGTATTGCTTGGCTTAACAAGGAAAAAAAGATGAGAAAATCATTTTTTAAAAAGACACTGAAGCTGAATAGGGTCAAAATGAATCTAATTAATAAATAGATATCACCATGCTTTTCCCAGGTGATTAAGCACACCATTGTTTTGTACTGCACGTTTTATGAAATGTTATGTTATGGATAAAGCCTATAATAGCATCTATAATATTGTACATATATAGAATACATTTTGAAAATTAATATAGAATATATATTTCATATTTTTAATTTTATTTACAATTGTTTATTTGTCATTTTTCCATTCCATATATATTCACCCATTAGTAAACTGTTTAAATATGCAAATTAGAACATTATCAAATTAAATATGCACTAATTGACATTATGAATTTTGAACTTTGAATAAAGCCAGGTTCAAAATTAATTTTTGAAATTCAGTATGATTCATGTTGCATTAGATAGTTAAAGGTTTTTACACAGATTTTGTATTTCTCTTTTTAACACTCCATAAATCAGAAAATACTGTCAATAGACAGAAAAATAAGCATTTTCAGATACATTTCAAGAATAAAGTCTTTCTATAAACCAGGCTAATGTTTTATGAACAAACCCCTCTGTAAGTGAGAAAAACTCACGGCCTTTAAAGATCTGAAATCTACAGACACAAATAGATAAAGTGTTATAAACACTTAAATGTGTATTCTGGTTTCTTTGTACTAGTCTGAAAGAAGTCATGTTAAGGAAGCAAAACAGCCCAAAAATCTCAAAACTGATCAGTGATAATAAATCAAAACTCCTCTTCTGTATGACGAGAGGATACTCCAGAGTCAGTCTGGGTAGACAACACTCTGAACTTCCTGCTGAACAGACCACATCAAGAGGGGAAGGGTATAAAGAAGATGGTAACCTTTAAAAAACGACATCACACTTCCTGTCGCATAAATAACAGAAGCTCAAATGCTTCTCGAAATGACTTCTTCAAACTTAACAGTTTGCTACAAATGTTTGCCAGAAGTTTGAGGCTCTTCATCAGGAAGGCCGAATTCGCTGCAGTGACAATGAACAGCAAACCCATGGTTCAAACAGACAGTCAGTCACTTTTCATTATTCATTTCAAATATTTCAATCTGTATTCTGAATGGGAGAAAAAAACTTGACGCAAATAAAAACTTAAGTTAACCATAACCTTCTTCAATACCTGCCACACTTTTCATTTATACACAATAACACTCCAGCAAAACACGCATGGAATATTCTTTGCATTAAGCCACCAAAATCTTGATCAAAATCACACGTCCATGCTTTTTTGTGAACAGATGCAGTTTCACTGAGGGTTAGATATTGATCTTTTACAGTATATGATTCTGCAATTGAGAAGTTTATCACTCTTATGTGCAATTTTCTTGTATATGTGATATGTAAGCTAAAAAAGAAAAGTTTTTTGTTATCTCCACAAACATATGTTGAAAAAAAATTACAATCTAGTCAAAACATTCACACGTTATATATAATACATTTGATCAACTGAATGCATCCTTGCCGAATACAAGTATTCATGTATTTAATAAAAAAATCATTCCAACCCCAAACTCACATATTTGGCAGCACAAGTGTTTTCAGCATTGATAATAATCAGAAATGCTTCCTGAGCAGCAAATCAACATATTAGCATTTTAAATGATTTCTGAAGAATCATGGGACACTGAGGAAATAAATAACGGCTTTAATTGAAAAATCTGATCAAAATATAAGTTTCAGGGCCTGCAACAAATACTTTTGCCCTATAAGTTTCACCCACCAGTGGGAGGTGGGGCAAAAATGTGATTTTTGTACCGTACCCAAACACACGAGAAAGAACAGCAGCAGCTCCAGCGGGCAGGTTCAGACATGAGAGAGGGTGAGGTCACAGTGAGGGGGTTTAACTCAGAACAGCTCTACTAGACCAGACCCACCCACCCAGAGAGAGATAGAGAGAGAGAGAGAGAGAGAGAGAGGGAGAGAGAAAGAGAGAGAGAGGAGGGGGGGGTGGTTGGGATCGGGGGTAGAATGGAGAGGAGAGGGCCGTGTGTGTTAAAGTGTGTAGGAGAGGCTAAGAAAAACATTCCGACCTGGCAGCAATATCACGAGAGGGCGAGTGAGCGAGAGAGAGAGGATTGGAGGAGGGTGAGGTAATCTATAAGTGTGTGGTTGGATTACATTCTTTGCCTTGTCCGCTCATGCAGTGGGTTGTGGGACCAGAGAGAGAGAGAGAGAGAGAGAGAGGGAGAGAGGGATGGCTGGTGTGAACCAGTCGGATCACTCTAGGGGTGTAGACGGCACTGACAACCACTAACTGTACAGTCTATTCCTCTAGTGCACACACATTTCTCTCAGTTACTAGCACTACTATGTTAAACTATGTATGGATATATATTGCACAAAACATTCCGAAAGAATACAAATGCATAATAATTATATTATAATGCACTGTATTATTGTATTTTATATATTTATATAGTATTACAGTATTATAATGAATAAAAATAGTATTATTTTAATATATGTTATTATTATTAATAACTACATTTTTATGTCAATTTGAAAATCATATGGAATAGTTTTGAAAAAAAAAACTATAAATAATAATGCATATATATATATATATACACACACACACACACACACACACACACAAAATATGTCTCTATATTTACACATATAATATTCACACACAAGTGTGTATATAAATTAAAATGTAAATGTTTAACTGATTTATATTAAACACATTATGAAACCACCTATCTGTACAAATCTACACACACACACACACACACACACACACACACACACACACACACACACACACACACACACACACACACACACACACACACACACACACACAGAGTATTATGTATGTGTATGTGCACATTATTTCATAGCCATATTTAATGATTTTATATAAGCAATCACTTCATTTTATAGATTAAAACCACAGTACATACATTTTATTGTTTTAACCTTTTTGTGAGAAAATAAAAATCCATCCATCACATCTGCATATTTAATTCAATACATTTCCACCAATAACTTTGCATTCAATAAAGCTTTTTCTTCACGGGTTACTGTACCTGAGAATACAATGTGAGCGAAGAGCATGCTTGAGATGGATTTTTATTGTGCATCAGTTCCAGTCATCTTAATTTTGTCATATTATACAAAAAGAATGAAAATATTTTATTATTAAGTAGTATTAAAATAATGTGTTTCCACCACAGAATGGGATCAAACTCAATACATAATTCAAGATGTGGTAGAAAAGATGAGTTTAGCTCATAAAAAGGATAAAAATGAGTCCACAGGGTCCAAAGTTGAAGAAACACCCTTTTGTGTGTTATAAGGAGAGAGATGTTTGTTACTGCTCAGGGAAACACACACAGGCACTGCAGGAAAGGAAGTGGTTGATTTTTTTGCAGTTTCAGCTAAAGAGTGAGTCCTCATTTATAGGTTTGTCTCGTCTCAAACAATCAGTGTTCACAAAACAGAAAGAGAAAGAGGCCGAAACATCTAGACGGAGCCATTCATCTTTCTGAAACACAATAATCAATGAAAGAGCGATTCAGAAGATGTGCAAAAATACAACAACACCTAATCCTTCATCCAATGACATGAATAGTATTTTTGGCAGTTGTTTACATTGAGATGAAGACTTGTCATATTAATGGTCTAGAACTGGAAATTGAGCATTTCTACAGTGGCATCATGATTCTGTGTGATTCTGCATCCACACTGATGTGTGTCAGACCATAGTTTCATCAGACAACAAAACAAATAAATGCAACAGCTCATTTCTATGCTTCTGATGATCCAATAGGTGATGCTGATGTGAATGTGGGCGGTCAGGCATTAACATATTCATCTGACTAGTTGCGGAAGTTCACAACGAGTCATTTTTGTATCTTTGTTTTAATGAAGCTTTGAGTTCTGAAAGTTACAGTATGTTTTCATAGTCAAACATCAAACTCTTTCATCTCAAAAGATCAAGGAAGATTTGAATCGTCATATGGGCCCTTTAAGAGAAAAAGAAAGCAAAAAAAAAAACATTTTGTCTTATTTTGGCAATCATGTATGGAAGCTGGTTTCCACCACAGGATAAAAAATAAAGGTAATTGTGACTTTTCATTTCACAATTAAAACAATTACTAGTTGTCGACTGATATATCGCCAAGGCCGATATACTGGCCGATATCTGACATTTTTCAAACATCGGCATCAGCCGATAAGTTTTTCTGCTTGGCCGATGTGTTCGGGGTGGGTCTTTTATTTTGACGGCGCTGAGAGCGGCAGCACCTGAGCACATAGTGCTCACATTCTCCCTCTTGTTTACTGTCGTTGTTAACAGTTCTGTCTAATACAGATAGAAGTCTGTCTAATAATCAGATAGAATGGTTAAACAAAGGAATTAATGCATACAGAAAGTATTATAATGATTGCTTTTATATTATTAGTAATAGAAAGGCAAACATTATAATACTTTCTCGTTTGCCGTCAGCATTAAGCAAATACGCATTTATATCATTACAACAAATCTTTGAATGACTAATGAACATTTAATTTCACAGACCTTGCAAACTTAGTTGAATCCAGCTGTGAGATCTTGTGAAGTGTGCATTTGTGTTCTGCATGATCGCGTGTTCTCTGTGTGACGGTCGGTCCGTGTGAATTGAGTGTTTTAAACTTTAAACTCGTGATTTTAAATTATGCTGCGCTTTATGCATTTGCCTACTTCCATGTTCATGTCATTTTCTCTGTGTGCTGTAAAATGAGTATTACCCTGGCTTTATTTGAAAAATATGATTCCCAGCGCACACAAACTTCCCAGAATACTGAGTGCCCTGTTGGTTACAGTGTTTACTTTCTTTTTTATCTGCTTTCCAAGGTATCGGCATCGGCTGTCAAAAAAAAAACAACATCGGTCGACCACTAACAATTACCTTTTTTTTTTTTTTTTTTACTGTGGCTGAAAAAAGTCAGCATTGCAAGATAAAAATCTGAATTGCAAAAAAGTCAGAATTCTGAGAAAAAAAAGTTTGAACTGCTGGCCGGGAAACAAAGAAGCAGAATTGCAAGATGTAAAGCCTAAATTGCAAAAAAAAAAAAAAAAAAAAAGATTTTTGAGAGAAAGTTGTAATTGTAAGAAACTCAGAATTCCGAGCAAAAGTCAGAATTGCAAGATGTAAATTCAGTTAAAAAGAGAGTCAGAATTATAATTGCGTGTTTATCTCACAATTTTAAGATTTCTGAGATAAAAAGTCGCAAGTGCCTTTTTTACTTTTTTATATTCTGCAGTGGAAACAGGCTTCCATCATCACGTGATGCCTAATGATCACACTTTTTTTTTTAGGCCATGTGACTGCGGCGTAAGAAAATGCACCACATACTCATCAGATTATGACATTACATGATTAATGATACGCCGCTGAATTAAAGTCCTCCTCCAGGTATCAAAGTGCTCAAGAGTGATTTGAGCCGGGTAAACACGAATTAATCTTGATCTTTAAATGATGCCGTTTGCACAGTGTGAATGACACAGTAATGCGTTTAGCGCCGCGCGCTTGATGCATTGTGTAATTATGTGTGCAGTGCACACCTGCATTCACAAACACCTTACTCATGAGCCTCACAGAAACATGCCCGCTCCCTTCTTTAGGTGGGTATTAATGGAGCTGCCCACGGATCTCCAACCCCTCCCTGACTTTAATACGTTAACAGCACAAACACTGAATGCTGGGAACGCAGCCATGAGAAGAATCAACACATATTTACACATCACACCCATATACACATCTTCCATGGGGGCTGTAATCAATATATTCACAATAAATATGCAGCCTACTTAACTAGGCAAGTATTCACTTACAAATAAGTACTATGGTATCAATCTTTACCTTTTCATACTTAATTAAAATATATGATATGATAATAATCACACAGCACCATCGTATAAATAATAAAAAAGTAAAAGCATTGAATAAATATAGAAATGAATAACACTCAATGAATATTTTTCTATATAAGCATACATTTATCCAGTAAATTTAAATAAATAATGCAATTAAATAGAAATAGTTTTTAATGTTTAATAATATTTTAATAATTGAACAATACTCAAATATTATTCAATACATACATAAATCTATATTTACTGATTTATATAAATAAATAAATATATATATATATATATATATATATATATATATATATATATATATAATATATATATACATCATTTAATCAATGGATGAACTAATCAATCAATTAATCAATGAATGAATATTACTTAAATATTAAAATATATTAATTATAAATTTAAAATCATTTATATTCACTGTTTTGACAAACAAAAAAGCAGTAAATAAAAAATGTAATTAAATTAAATTTAATTAAATTTCTGGACATGTCTGTGAGAAGCCACAAAACTTTTTTTTTTTTTTTACATTTTTTTTATTTTTTATTTTTTATTTTTTTTTACATTTTTTTAATATTTTTAAATATTATACTTATATGAATATATTTTTAAACTATCCTGACTAACTACATACGAAATTCACTAAATTTGACAGATTGTACGATATAAAACTCCCCCACATGTGTTTCTCTGACTTAAGCACAATACAATTCATGTATAATTCATCTGCAATGCCATTAACATAAAGTGTGGCGAATACAATGTGTATTTTCTGCATTTATTCAGAATGTAAATGTGTAAAATGTGGTCAGGCAGCTTATAAATAGGGTGAATTCAGGTAAATTGGGCCTCTTTTTGCCACTGAGATAACTGAAAAGAAAAAACGGCCCAGTTATCCTCAATTAACCCTTCATATGAACCATGTTTTATTCCAGTTACAAATATCATTTAATATGACAAAATAACATGATTGCATTGGATTGCACAAACAGAAGTAATTTTTCGGTGTCAGATCATGTCCAGACAGATTTTTACATTAACATTTTATGTCATAAAAATAAAACAATATGCTACATCAAAACAGCATCTGCAACCATCATTTGACCAGCAATATGTAGGGGCTATATTACATGTACTTATAATATACTCACATATTGATGGAACCTTGTTTCCTTTAAGGTAATTGCAACGTTTTATCTCACAATTTTGCCTTTTTTTGTTGCAATTCTGAGTACAATAAATGCAAGATAGAAACTCAGAATTCTAAGATATAAACATGCAATTCACGCGAAAAAAAAAAAAAGAAAAAAAGTCAAAATTGTGAAATAAAAAGTTGCAATTAATGTGTTTATAACAACTTTGTGGGGAAAAAAAAACATTTGTATAAAAATGTCTGAATTCTGAGATTATATCTCCACAATTCTGACTTTTTCTTCTCAAAATTGCAAGTTTACTTCTCAATTCTGTAAAAAAAATTCAATTAATTGTATTGAATTGAATAAACTTGGAATTGTAAGAAAAAAGCAATTTTAGAGAAAAATTCAAGAAAAACATTTGAGAAAAAAAAGTCCCAATTGTGAGACTAAAAAAAACCACAACTCAAAATTTGTCCTTTTTTCCTTTGCAATTAAACTTTTCTCAGAATTGCAAGAAAAAAAGTCCAAATTGTGAGATAAAAAGTTAAAATTACCATTTTTAATTAATAAAACTTTAAATCTGTTCTCTTATCTTAAAGAAAAATCCAAATTCATTACATTTGTTAAAAAGCTTCATCAACACAGAACACTTTCTGAATCAATGCAGAAAACACATGAGACTCTGTGTGTGTACATTTATTCTGAATGTAAACGTGTTGATGATCATGTTGCTATCAGGGCATGACAGGCTGCCAGCGTCTGCAGGTAAACCGGGAGTGTGTGTGTGTGTGTGTGTGTGTTACTCTCTTCCCATAGCGAGGTGCATGTCAGGTGGACACGTGCGGCCGGCTGCCAACATACTTTTGGTTTGGAGGGAGGGCTGGGTGGGTGTGAACTTTTGTTTAGTGTCTCTCTCTCTCTCTCTCTCTCTCTCTCTCTCTCTCTCTCTCTCACTCTCACTCTTTCTCTCTCCCTGATTCACGACACACCTTCTGTGCAAAACGCAACTCCTCTGCTTATCTCTCTCCCCCTGTCTCTCTCTTTCTCTCTCTCTCGTCTGTGTTCACTTTCACATGTTTGAGTCGGAGGATAGCAGTCTGTTTCCTGACACGCAGAGACTTCTCACCAAGACGCAACTCCGCCAGCAACACCTAAAGGTCAGCAACCACTACTCTCCCTCTCTCTCTCTCTCTCTCTCTCTCTCTCTCTCTCTCTCTCTCTCTCTCTCTCTCAGTAAGTTTGTTTCGATAGCTGCCTGTCTGACTGCTCCATCACTGTCTGTGGTGAAATGTAAAGGGTTGACATTTGATGGCATTTGTTCACTCGTCTTGTGCATCTGTCACTTTTCAGAGTGCATGTAAAGTGCACTAGATAGTGCGGGGGACCCAACCCCCCCCCCATCGCCTCGTTCTCACCGTCGCTTTAATTAGAAAGTCTAATACAGTAAAATGAGCTGACAGGTCAGGGACGGGGGTCTGATGCTATCACAGCATCACTCAGTGCTGCCCTGCAAGAGAACTTGCGCTTCAGACGAATCGAGCTTTGGCTAATCCTGCGACAAACATTCGCGATTACGCCATTACAGCAACATGACTAAAAATGCGTGAGAACAAAAATCAAACTGAAAGGGATAGTTTATATGAGTAAAAAAAAAAATCACACTTTTTTTCAGTTTTGAGAGTGTTTACTTTCAAATTTAATGCTTAAAACATACGAGTCTGATCAGTGTCAATATATGAGTAAAAAAACATAACTACAAAATTAGTACAAAATTAAATTATGATATTACAACAGTACTGTTTTGTAAAGGGACATATTATTGCATATTTATATGAAAAAATAAAAACATTCAACAAAAACCGACTATGGCACATTCAACAAAGACTATTATTAACTAAGTCAATTTCATAATGATTTCTGACATTTTCAAACTGTAACGATGTAAATGTCTTTGTGTGTGTGTGTGTTTGTACCAAATGTCCCCACAAGAATAGTAAAACCTGACATTTTTGACATTGTGGGGCATTCCCCACAATCCACAAAAAATAAAAAAAAAAAGAAAATGAATATTAAATCATAAATAATCTGAAAGTGTATCAATACAAACAGGGTTTCTATAAGGGGTAGGTTTAGGGTTAGGGGATAGAAAAATATAATTTGGTCATTATAACAACAATAGAAGTCTATGGAAAGTCCCCTCAATTCACAGAAACAAAGCGTGTTTGTGTGTGTGTGTGTGTGTGTGTGTGTGTGTGTGTGTGTGTGTGTGTGTGTGTGTGTGTGTGTGTTGGTATATATATATATATATATATATATATATATATATACACAGATAGATAGATAGATAGATAGATACATATATAGATAGATAGATGTAAATATATAGTTTGCAGTAACTCAAAAAAACACTCAATAAATATATGAATCAATATAAATTTAAAACTATTCCTATTTACTAGATAGATAGAAAATAAAAAAAAATACTTAAATGTATGCTTCTGTTTGACCTTCTTATTAATTAAAATTAAATATAATAATATATTATTTACATTAAATATAATGTTAAAATATTTTAATGTTGCAATTAACTTTAAACATAGTATTTTCTACTTAAAATCAATCAGTTATAGGTAATTGGCTTATATTTTACCATACTCTGACTCAAAAACATTATTTGTGATGCTTTATGGTGTATTAGAATGACTCGCACTGTTTCAGAAATGAAAAGATTCTTCAGAAAATCTGATACATTTCAGAATATAAAGTGAACATTCCAATGAAAAAAATATAGATTTCTTTTTTAAATTGCTTTGAACCCTGATCAGCATGTTTTCACTATCTGCTGTGACTTTTATTTTGCGCGAACTTCACATTCGGTGAGACTGTGAGCAGCGCGGGTCATGTCTAAGACAGAATACAGGAAACATCATTCATCTGCTCTCTTTGTGAACATAAGCCGAGACTCTATCACTTCAGCTAAGCCCAGAATGAATCCGAGGGCTTAAAGATTGAAATATGCACTCTGGTAAACTGTGTGAATACAGTATAGACTTCTCATTAAAACAACACAGAGAGAGGGGTGGTCAGGGACACAGTGTATCAGGTGAATGGGCAGATGACCGCCGGTCTCAATTATTCATTCATTTTAATTGTGGCTGTGACGGGGACCAGATTTCCTTTCAATGCCAAGCAGCTGCTTTCAGATCCATCACGGCGTGTTGGAGCAGCACTGATTAACCCCACGCTAACAGGCCGTGATTACATAAAAACTCCTGCGTCCAAAACTCACCGTCACTCTTACACACTCAACAGAGCGAGAGAGCAGAGCGAGGGAGTGAGGTTATGCCGGGATACACACCACGCCTTTGTCTGTCGAGTCACTAGGACAAGGTTTATCAAAGTTGAACCTGATCCGAAGCGGTCTTTTGTTACATGCCAGATACTTTTACACTGGCGTGTTCTCAAACACTGGAGAGTGCGCTGTGCTCCGTGCGCTCTCACCGCGGGAGGGTGTGGGAACGAGGGAACCAGAACAATCATCTGGATCTCAGAGCGGGTCTAAATCACTGCTGGGTACGTTACTGTATGTCCTGCTCAAAACACACACACACACACACACACACACACACACACACACACACACACACACACACACACACACACACACACACACACACACACACACACACACACACACACACACAGAGAGAGACTCCTCCTACAGACACACACACACACACAGCTCAGAACAACTTAACTACACATTTCCATTACAGTAGAACATTTAAAAGGTCTAAATACACACACAGTGGTGAGAATGTATGTACACTACTGCTCAAAGATTTTTTAATGTTCTTGAAAGAAGTCTCTTCTGCTCACTGAGGCTGCATTTATTACATTAAAAATATGGTCAAATCAGCAATATTTGAAAATATTATTATTATTTATAATAACTCTTTTCTATTTGAATACATTTTAAAGTGTAATTTATTCATGTGATACAAAGCTGAATTTTCAGCATCATTACTCCAGTCTTCAGTGTCACATGATCTTCAGAAATCATTCTAATATGCTGATTTGCTGCTCAAGGAACATACTCAATGTTTCTGCTTAATAATTTTGCTTAAATTGTAAAAATGTATTTTAAAAATCAATATTCTTTTTCAAAAATAAAAGTTCAAAAGAAAATGCAAACGAACAACACCAAAACATTTTAAATTACTTTACTGACACTTTTGATCAATTTGCTGAATAAAATTGAGATATAATTTATAATATGTAAGACGATGTGGTGTCGCATAGAGACTCTTTTCATCTTTAGCTGCTAATATTTTTATAAAGTAATCCTTTGATTATTTTATTATTGTACAAACGTAATTTGGACCCAGAGAAACAAAGTACTAATAATGATCAGAATGGTCAAGTAAACAGAGAAAAAAAAGAGCTTCTGTTCAAAAAAAAAAGAAGAAAGAAATTTTTCTGGTTTGCAACATTTTAGAGAGCAGAACTAAATTAAAAAGATTTTTTTTAAGTATATTAATTAATATAAAAGTATAAAATAAAATGTATCGCTGACCCAGGCAATTGATGTCCTCCATATATGTGCTAGTTTCATTATTACAAAAAAAGTGCCCACAAAAGTGAGATTATTTAATCATATTTATGCACCATCTCTATCGGTGCTAGTTTCATTATTACAAAATAAACCCCCCTCAGGCTGATACAAACCCTCACATCGGGGTCCGGGTTAATTTTGTGATAATGACCAGCTGACAACCA
Source organism: Cyprinus carpio (assembly GCF_018340385.1). Classification (NCBI taxonomy): domain Eukaryota; kingdom Metazoa; phylum Chordata; class Actinopteri; order Cypriniformes; family Cyprinidae; genus Cyprinus; species Cyprinus carpio. The sequence continues at coordinate 3,105,988 of NC_056617.1, read as the reverse complement.
CTTACAAAAGAGAAGTATTTCAGTTCTGATGGACAAATCTGTTCATTTAATTCAGTTAGTGAGAGAAAAACAAATGTGTGGTTTGTTACTAAATAATTTCACTTGGAGACACGCTTCTTCTATGAATGTGTGCATGCCAGTGTGTTAATAAGCAGTGAAGCAACCTAATACGAAGAGTTTGACCAGTTCACAACCCAAAGAGAATGTTA